>NC_139826.1:40227909-40232909 GCF_963691815.1 Echiichthys vipera | reverse complement strand
GACTCGGTTCTGTGCGGACGTTAAATCACCGGATCTCATCTGGAGTCGGGTGTTTGGCATCCGATGGATCCGGCGCCACTTCATCTGGAGCTCAGTGACGCACAGCACGGCCCGAGGACGACCTCCACGAGAGGATCAACGTCTCATAGAGCGTAATAATAATAAAGTGTTGGCATCAGAAGAGTCGTGATAATGAAGCTTGTCACCGTGGAAACTAATTAGGTCTCCGTTAGTCGTCTAAACTTAACCGTCTCCTGTCCCTTAGGCCCCTATAATCCGGTGCGCGTTATAGCGCGTAAAATACGGTACATACTGATATCAAACCCGTGCTTGTTCCTACTTTCCTCGCAGCTATCACGACTCGTTGGGTCGCTCAGAGAGTCGTCTCTTTAACGGACGTGTTGTACGCCACAGAGGCTCACGATGAAGTCCACAGCGTGTGTGTGTGTGTGTGTGTGTGTGTGTGTGTGTGTGTGTGTGTGAGCTGCCGATGAGAGGCTGCAGTGAGCGGAGCAGTGCACCAGCGGAGCGTGGCACAGAGAGTGAGGTGCACCGCGGGACGGACGGACACTTACCCTGGGACTGCTGAGGGGACTGGTGGACAGATTGGAGGACGCTCCACTGATCGACCGCGATCTACACAAACACACACAGAGTCAGATCAGTACACAGCAACAACACACACACACACACACACACGCACACACACACACACGCACACACACACACAAAAACACACACAAAGTCAGATCAGTACACAAATCAAATCAAATCAACCTTTATTTATTTATACGGCACTTTTCATACAGAAAGGTCTCGCACAGTGCCTCACAGAGATGCACAGAGACACACACACATATGTATACGTTCATACACACAGACACACACACACACACAGCCACGCTGACACACAGACACACACACTCACACCTACGCAAACACTAGCTGTCACTACAGAGACACGGCCGGGCAGCGAGACCTGAGGTACAGAGGAGGCTAGAGGAAGCTCCCTTTGGGGGGGGGGGGGCAACCACACCGGGAGAGATCCCAGTCCAAGGTCACAGGGAGCACCGCCACAGAGACCCCCCCAACCCGGGCAGACAGGAGCCTCCGCACTAATAGCGTGCTCACACTATCCTTTTGGCCGCGGCCAAAACCGGTTTTTCAGCTAAAGTCTAGTACCTTTAAGTAGTGTGAGCGCACCCGCTCCGCGCTCAACTGGGGCCAGCTGGGCCGCCACGGCCCGCTTGAAAGAGGTGGGCTTTAGCGGAGCCGTTTGCACGTGTACGAGCACGAGCGTGCGCACGTGTACGAGCACGAGCCCTACGGCAGTAGCGTTATGTCCGCCTGTTTGGACATGTAAATAGAAGGACGGACCATGCGCGGATATTTAACAACAACAACAATGGTGGTGAAAGGTTCATGTTGGTGTGGTGCGGAGGTGGAGTGTTTACTGCAGATTTGGTCGGATGAAAAGATTCAAAAACAGTCGACAAGACGCACAAAAACTCAGAGGTCTATGGAAAGATTTGTAAACAAAGCCACACACACGCGATCAATGTGTGTGACGTGTTACGGCTTGAAGGCGTATGGACAGCAAGAAGCATTGGCCAAGGCCCTGGTAGTGTGAGTACAAACGGGGCTGGGGCGCGGGGGGGAGAGGGAGGGGGGACAAGTACCCTAAAGTCCGGGTCGTGGTCCGGGAGGACAGTGTGATCACGCCCTAAGGTGCAGAGCCCTCTAGTCGCCCGGGCCACACACATTCACACATATGTGCTAGCCAGCGGGGGGAGAGGGAGGGGTGGGGGGGTGGGGGGCAAGTACCCTAAAGCACGGGGCACGGTGCGGAAGGACAGTGTGAATGCGCCCTAACACTCAACATGCTGGGTTTCTCAGTATCACACACGCACACACACACACACACACACACGCACACGCACACGCGCACACACACACACACACACTCATCACCACTGTTCCTCTTTCCTTCTCTTCATGAGCTTTTCCATTTTTCATTTACGTATCATTAACTTTTCATATCGCCCTCCTTCTCATCTCTTTCTGGATCACACACACACACACTGATGCTCTCACACACACACACACTCACACACACACACACACACACACACACACACACACACACACATGTCTTTGAAGACATTGGGCTTTAATTGCCCAAAGACAATTTGGCTTTGTTGGAAGTGAAAAATGAAAACAGTAAATCATAATTAAATATGCTTGAAGACCCCCCCCCCACACACACACATACAACAAACACACACACACACACACACGCACACAGTATGGATGACATCACTGGCATCTGTAATTAGCTCTCGCAGCTGCGGTTCAGTTCGATGTGTTAATGCTAATGTTGTTTGTTCTAATGTCATTTTTCTATCATTGCTTCTTTCTTCTTCTTCTCTTTTTTGTAAACGTCTCGTTTGTTTTTTCCGTCACTGTCAAAGAACAGAAGAAGTGACGGATAAAAATGACCACGTCTGCGGTTTAAGACGCCGCGGATGTTCCTTGTTTCTTCATTTTCATCTCACACAGACAGAAGTCCTCCGGGGCTTGAACAAAGACCTTACGTTGCCTTTTTCACAGCTCCATTTTCATTAAAACCTGGTCCGAGGGTGAAGCTGCAGCACGGGCGGAGGAAGAACCCATTAAAGCCTGGAGTGGACTCGAACCACGGGGCGGAAACACAAATGATGTTTCACTCTCATTAACGACGTGAGAGGCTGCACGACCTTGACGGTGGTCTACTCTCTCTCTCTGAACGCCCTTCTAAGTTTAGGAGTTTAGTTTCTAGTTGTGGAGACAAATCTCAGACCAGATCATCTCTAGAGAGAAGGCGCACTCCCACTGTGCCTCCGTACCGTGCCCAAACACGTTTCACAGCTAAAGTCTGGTTCCTTTGACCAGTGTGAGTGCAACCGTACCACGTCTAGGAGCGGCACGCTTGCCGTCCACGGCCCGTTTGGGAGAGGTGGGCTTTAGTAAAGCACGTTTGCACGTGTACGAGCACGAGCGTGCGCACGTGTACGAGCACGAGGCCTACGGCGGTTCTGAGGTCATTCCCTGTGCGCCTGTTGGGACGTAGAAAAAAGAAGGAGGGACCATGCGCGGACATTTCAAACAATGGCGGTGAAAGGTTCACGTTGGTGTGATGCGGAGGTGGAGTGTTTACTGCAGATTTGGTCGATGAAAAGATTCAAAAACAGTCGACAAGACGCATAAAAACTCCGAGGTCTACGGAAAGATCTGGAAACAAAGCCACGCATCGCCATGACGTCATCAATGCGTGTGACGTGTTACGGCGTGATGACGTATAGGCAGCAAGAAGCATTCTCCGAGGCCCAGGTAGTGTGAGTACAAACGGGCCTGGAGGGGGGGACAAGGACCCTAAAGCACGGGGCACGGGACGGAGGAACAGTGGGAGGGCGCCCTGAGAGACTTTTCACAGCTTCTTAGAACTGGATTTAGAAACAGAGCCTAGAGCAGTTTAGCTCCTTATTCAGAGCATCAGGGAAAAGGGAGACATCTGTGCTGGGCCTCATTCAGTCCCATGCATGTGGCTCAGAGTCCAGTTCACTAAACAGTCTCTGGGTCCGTCTCTGTCCTCTCACGCAGCAGCACTGTTGTTGTTATGTGACGCCGCGGGGTCAGAGGTCGGAGGTGGGGCCATGACGGCGTCCTTTAACAAAGTCTGAGGTTTCACCGTCCAGACCACAACGCCATGGGGGGCGTTTACAATCTGCACACTCTGGGACCCGGTTTCTAAAGATCCTGACGCTCTGTTGCTCTGTCGCTGTGTCGCTGTGTCGCTCTGCAGAGAGCAGTGAAACGAAAACGATGGGTCAGACTTTTATCAGAAATATATAAGAAGCTAATATGGCTGAGTGCTTATTAGGAGCATTTTAAGATCACAAAAGTGTCAAAATGACAGTAAGAGTGAGTGAGAGAGTCTAAAACCTTAAGTGCAACAACGCGGCTCACTGACGTGTTTGTAACCACGCTGGAGGACGAGGAGACATCAGGCTGTGGAACAAACACTTCACGTGTTAGGAGACACTTCACTTTGTTTTTCTTATTTGCTGACAACAAGAAAAATCACCGTCTCTCCTCCAACAACAAACGCTGATCAGAGCCTCATCCCCGCGCGTTTACGTGTGATCACACTCGTACACACCGCCTCTACTGCGTTCAGTCATACTGAGGGAGAGCCGAAAGCAAGCCGCTCCACCAGTGACGGAGGGGGGACACTTCAGAGAGGAGCAACTCATTAACCGTGACACACGTCGAGTCCGCGATCAGGACGCCGCTGCCGTCTTTGAAACCCTGAAAACGAATCCGCGGTTCATCGTTGCTGATGTGCGTTTGAGAGGGAGCTCCATTTTGAACGGATCTCCCCAATGAGACGATGAGCGAGATGAAGGAGGATTCAGCACGAGCCTCATCTCCATCTCCTGCTCGTGCTGCATCTGCATTCCTGCCAATTAATTTATGCTAATCAGCATCCAGGATGCCGCCGATGCATCGACTGGCTGTGTTTCCCCGGCACAAGGTCGGCCGCACGGGGACAACGATGGAAATCAGGCCTCCCCGTGAAAACACAGGCTGGCACAGACACATATAAACACACACACACACACACACACACTAACTAGCACACACTGACGATGAGGAGGAAGGAGGAAGGAGGAGGGGGAGAGGAAAGTTGACCTAAAAAGTCTCTCCGCCCCCCGAGCGAGGGCTGAGGGAGGAGCGTGTGCTGCTTCTCCTCTCACAGCCAGCGCACTGACGCACAGGCAGAGAGTAATGTTGCTCTTTTACGGTTTGATTCCCCTTAAATCTTAGAGCCGGACCCCTGGATGCGTCCGCTGATGTGTTCGGATGTTAGCAGATGTTGGAACAGACGGATCGATATCAGTGTTGATGTGTTTTTGATGTGAAAACCTTTTTTTACAGAACAGAAAACGCAGAAATCAACA
>NC_139826.1:40037909-40222909 GCF_963691815.1 Echiichthys vipera | reverse complement strand
ATGGACCAATATTGAGCCACAACAGGTCTCCAACTACACTGAGCAGCCGCCGACTCCATTTTCCCCCGTAGAAGAAGTAACGCGCGGTGCATGTTGAGATATACGACTGTGTGAAGCGTGCCGTTTCATTTCCATGTGTGTGTTTGTGTAAAGAGCCCAAAATGGCTCCTGTTAAGAGACACGCTTACGACGCAGAGTTTACACTCAAGGCCATTAGTCACGCAGTAGAACACGGGAATAGAGCAGCAGCCAGAGAGTTGAACATGAACCAATCAATGGTGCCGAAGTGGAGGAAGCAACAAGACGACCTCCCCTGACTGTTGTGTTGACGTTCCCTTTAGAGTAGCTGCATCTAATGGATGCAGAACGTAACCCCAGCCTCGACTGTAGCGTCTGTTCTATGCGCCTCATAGTGCGGAGAATACGGTACTTTAGTGTGAGGCCATCTTTGAGGCAAACATCAGGACTTCCTGTTTGTCCGCGCCAACAAACCAAACATCACGTCACTTGAAGCACCAACGTGCCAAACACATGTCAGGCTTACATCTCCTTAAACCGGGATGCTTCCCGTCCTCTCTGACGGCATGCTCCATGCACACACTACACACACACAGACACACACACACACACACACACACACACACACACACACACACACACGCACACACACACCCCTGGGAGTCCTGTTCATGCGTCTAAACAGTTGCTTTCCACAGCGAACAGCAGTGAACAGGAGGTCACGTCAGGTCGTGTTCGATATGAACGGCACATCTTGAACCGACAGAGAGGATGATGCGTCATGTATTTAAGCGCAGTTCTGTGAAGGAGGAGAGGATTTACGACTGCGGAGGGACCTCACAGTGAAGCTGACGGAGCTCAGCGCCAAGGTCGTGCTGAGGGCAAACGGGCGCCGCGTGTGACACCCAATTGAAAAAGGAGCCGTGGCGTTTTGATGAAGTGCTGCCGAGCCGAACCTCCTCCCTTTATTCCACTGAACTGAGATTAAATACATTAATTATCACAACTGATAACGACCGATCATCAAGAACACTTTGAACAACAGCAAACTTCTCCAACCGACCCGTGTGTTCGTCCATGCTCGTGAGCGCACGTGCACACCTCTCCGTCTCTTACCTCTGACCGTGCGTCGCCATGTCGATGGCTCGTCGCACCGGTACGGGGGAGCCTCCCTCCGTGACGCACAGCACCTCCATAGACTTCCTCTCCGGTCTCCGCTTCCCGTGGCGGCTCAGCATCGGCGAGTCCACCCGCTTCCTGGGCGGGTCTGCTGAGCAAGGGCAAGGGTCAAAGGTCAATGACGGCGTAACACAAAGACAGAAGTGATTTATTACATTCATGTACGTGGTGTATGAGTTATGTGTGGCGATGACGGTACCCAGGGTTGACTCCGCCTCCTTTCCTCTGACCAAAAAAGGGCATGTATGTGACGTTGGGGGGAGGGGCGTACGTCCATCTGGCTGACGTTTACCTCCAAGGAGAAGTGAGGGCCAGAGGCTAGCTGTCACTCAAGAGACCACGCCCCTAATTATTCATACACTTTAACCTCCAATAACATAAAAACTAGCCCCTCCCCCTCAGTGTTGAGGGGGATCTGAGCTAAACACACAGACTAGAATGTTCTTTTGTCCTTAAACAGGTTTAATGATGCTGTGTAAACGGCCTGTTTAACATGGGGCTCAATGAGAAACTGCTCTGTTATGAAACCTGCCCCTAGTGGACACTCAGAGAACTGACGCTGACCGAGCTTCCTGATTGGATCAAACAGGAGGACGCTGTGATGGGGGCTTGAAAATAACTGTGTCTCCGTCTGTGGCTGTACTTCAGCTGGACTGGCTTACCGATCTCAGTGCGTGGCGGCAGGTTCTGGTCCTCGTGGCTCGGGTAGCGCTCCTTGCGGTCCAGCAGCAGGAAGTAGATCATCTTCTCCTGGTTTTCTCTGAAAGAGAGACGACAGTCAGAGAGTTCCTCGGGACGGTACGATGCTCCATCATCACAGGACATATTAAACAGAAGAATTCATCAAACTGACAATTTCTCTGCCGCCTCGTATATTTCCTCTGCCCCCCTCAGACCCCCCCCGACCCCCCACCCCCTCCTTTAATGTGCTTCCTCTGTGGTTTCATCGTCTCCTCACTCACTCCTCAGACAGCAGGTCTTTGGTCAGTTTCTCCTTGTCTCTGAAGCAGCCCAGAGAGTGCATGCTCTCCAGGACGTCGGGGTCGATCTCCTCGGTCGCAGCCAGGGTCCTGATGGCGACCTTCCTGGGCACGGGCTGCTCCGGCTCCGGCTCGTTCTTTCCAGCTCTGCAACACAACACACGCAGCTGAGCGGAGAGAAAAGAAACACGCCATCGAGGCTTCACGTCAACTCAGTTCCTGCAGAGACAAACACTCAGACTCGTTTCACCTACTTCCTTTTGTTTCCTTATTTCATAATAATGGTAGTGGATTCAAACACGATGCTAATGTAATGTTTTTATATGACATGATGAAATAAGTTGTATCATGAAGAACAAAGCACATGCATGGATCAAATAAATATATATATATAAGATTTTATCTCCTCTGAGGTTGAACGCCTTCTCCCTCTGTGTAAGACTGGATATGAATAAAAATCCTGTTACTCCTGTAATCCTAATCTGATGATACTCTAAATAACCACCACCTAGAAACAAATAATCAGATCATACACAGAAAGACACACATCACTCCTGCTTCCTTTTGAAGTTCATAAACTCTTTGTGATTAAATCTGAGGCCGAAGCAGAAAAGATGATCTTCTTTTTCTCTAATCTACTGTTTTCTTGTGAATTACTGAACAATTCACTGTATTTAATCTGAAGCTTGTTAGCCACATGCGTGCAACCTACGAGTCAAGCGTGTTGTTGTTGTTATACGTCATCAAGCACGCGCCTGTAAACGTCCCATGTTGCATTCATGCAGACTAGGAAATGTTGAAGCCTACAGAAAAAACATCGGATGTAAAAACCTGATACCGATAATTCCCGATGTTACATTTTTAACTCAATATCGGCCGATGATATCGGACATCCCTACTTACTGTGGATAAAACTAAAAGAAACACTAATAAATTTAGCTGGAACAGATGACAGTGCATGATCCAAAGCATCACTTTTATCAGTGTTTGGACTCGTTCTGACCGTAGTCGTGCGCACACGTCTGCCCGTCACCAACCACTTCCAGTTTACCTCCACATAAGGAGCTTCAGACGAACCCGTCACGCTTCTTTCATGTGTACGGTGTTGTTATCATGCCCGTCAGTGATACACACTCTTTAACAGAAGGCTGATGTTTTGCTTGAGCCTCCACCTTTTGCTGTTTGAAGCCCTGAAACAGTGAATCCATTAGAGATCAGAGGTGCATTAAGGGCTGACGGAGACTCCTGATGTCTCAGCTCTGTCCCAAACACAGCTCTCACCCTCAGGACTAATGCTGCTGCTGCTCTGAGAGCTTTCAGCAGCGGCCTGTGATGACTGCTTTATGTTATTATTGGCGTTATTACGATGCATTACCCGCTGCTGCTGCTGCTGCTGCACTTTGCTTTGTGTCAGTTCTGTTAATGAGGACGTGCACACGGACACAGGCGGGTATACTCACAGGTACCACGTGTGCTTCTGGATCTGCTCCAACTGTAACAGGAAAGAGAAGGAACACACATGAATGGCTCATTTATCTAAACCTGAAACAAACAAAGTGTTTTCCTTTGATGTGGTTCCACAGGATGTGATGTCACAGTTTAATCTGCATAAACATGAGTCTGCAAAACGTCCTCAGACTGGGATACATATATATATATATATATATATATATATATATACTGTATATATGTATCATTATATAGCACGTTGTCAGGTTATTTAATAAACAGTTAATATGACATAACCACATGTTAACGCATTTTTCTTTATACGCCTGTGTGAATTTAATAAATAATCAATAAAAAAACACTAAGAACTTATACTAATATTACTTGTTATTATCAGTTTACATGACGTAATTGTGCGTCATGTGATCTGGATGAATGATATCCTCGCTCGGCCTTATGTTCACATCATGTGGAGTCGCTGCTGATTGGCCCTTTAAGTTGTTTTTTCAGGAAACCCTCTGGAGCTGGTTTCACATGCTTCACACTGGTCTTTGGTGTCAGGTTAGTCTAGATTATAATCTTTTAAATGATCTTATTGCAGACGTTTTTGACTCTTTTAAACCTAAAGAGTCAGCCACCTCGTCTCCGGGCGAACAGAACTAAGAGCTACGTTACTCTGATGGATATAGACGTCTATCTGAAGTCTGATTAGCAATAAGGGCGCACGCACACTGTCCATCTGTCCCGTGGCCAAACACGTTTCACGCCTAAAGTCTGGTTCCTTTGACCAGTGTGAGTGCAACTGTACCGCGTCTTGGAGCGGCACGCTTGCCGTCCACGGCCCGTCTGAGAGAGGTGGGCTTTAGTAAAGCACGTTTGCACATGTACGAGCACGAGCGTGCGCACGTGTACGAGCACGAGGCCTACGACGGTTCTGAGGTCATTTCCTGTGCGCCTGTTGGGACGTAGAGAAAAGAAGGAGGGACCATGCGCGGACATTTGAAACAATGGCGGTGAAAGGTTCACGTTGGTGTGATGCGGAGGTGGAGTGTTTACTGCAGATTTGGTCGATGAAAAGATTCAAAAACAGTCGACAAGACGCACAAAAACTCTGAGGTCTACGGAAAGATCTGGAAACAAAGCCACGCATCGCCATGACGTCATCAATGCGTGTGACGTGTTACGGCGTGATGACGTATGGACAGCAAGAAGCATTCTCCGAGGCCCAGGTAGTGTGAGTACAAACGGGCCTGGAGGGGGGGACAAGGACCCTAAAGCACGGGGCACGGAACGGACGAACAGTGGGAGGGCGCCCTAAGATTGAAGCCAAAGTCAAAGTCTCTCTCTGTGAAACCGAGGAGCTGCTGCGTCTGAGCTCAAACGTGAGTTAATATCTCTGATTTCAGTCAAAAACAAGACGCCGCAGCTGCTGCTTCTGCTCAAAGTTCAAATAACGGACAAAACCCCAGAGAAAGCACACGATCTAAATCCAGCCTCTGTTATTTTTGTAACGTTTCTATTCTCGGCTAAAACAAATGTTTAGCCTGAGATGAAAGGATTAGGATGCAGAGCGCCGCAGCTGCAGGGCCAGTCCTGCTGCAGTTCTGCTAAATTTAGCCCGAGCGGCCCCTCGAGCAGCAGCGCAGCCTGTCAAAATGCAAAGTGAGCCTGAGAGACTGCCGATGGAAGACTCGAACCTCCTCTCCCTCTCGTCCTGCAGCCAGAGCCGGAGCCGGAGCGTTCACTTACCGTGAGCCTCTTGCCGGCGTCCACCTCGATCATGCCGCGCAGCAGGTTCTGACAGTCCGGAGGGATGAAGTGAGGCATGTGGAAGACTCCCAGCTTCACCTTCTCCAGAAGATTCCTCAGGTTGTCGTCGTCGAAAGGCAGAGCGCCCTGGAGGAAGAGGAGAGCAGGACGGCCTTTATGTGTGCTGACGCTTTAATTATGTTCATGATTTAGTACAAGAGAGAGAGAGAGAGAGAGAGAGAGAGTACAATAATAACTTGGACTTATAAAGCGCCTTTCATGGTACCCAAGGTCGCTTAACAATGGGGGGGGGTTAGAGGTCAAAGGGCGTGCATGTTAACGCACTGACTGACTGGACGTCTCATAATCCTGCAGTCTCTAAACGTTAACACACACACTATACAGAATCAATAAATAAACATTCAGATCAGATGATGAGAAGATAATAGGAGACTGGGCGGTTGTACTGTCTCTGTACCGCAGAGCTGGCAGGGTGCAGAGCGTTCGATGTCCGGGCCGACTGATTCGGACATTTGCGTTCTCACAAACGGCCCCAACGAGATCGTTTCTCTTTCATTCAACATTAATTTAATCTGGGGGAGTAATCGAGGGCAGGGCCTCATTTTCAATGATAGTAAGACAATTACACAGAATAAATAATCATTTAACAACAAAACAGCGTTAGAAACAATTACATTCAGGAGTGGAGCAGTTTGTCGTCATGGTTTCAAAGCTGCAGATCTGTTTGGTATAAATGAGTGTGCAGCACAAAAACTCCAGATTTAATAATAATAATAACTTGGACTCATATAGCACCTTTCATTGTACCCAAGGTCGCTTAACAATTCGTTGGGGTTAGCGTTCAAAGGACTTGGTGAAAATAAATGTTTTGAGGTGCTTTCTGAACACTGGCAGGGACGGGGCAGAGCGGACATGGAGGGGTCGGCTGTTCCAGAGTATGGGAGTGTTGACAGAGAAAGTCCTGTCCCCAAAAGTCCACAACCTGGTGCAGGGGGGGACTGGGGGGGCAGCAGGTCCTATCAGAGGACCGCAGGGAGCGTGACTGAGTGTAGGGGGGGAGGAGATCTGTGAGATGTTGTGGTGAGAGTCCATGGAGAGGTCTGTAGGTGAGCAGGAGGATCTTGTAGGCGATGCGTGACTTGACTGGCAACCAACTCATTCTATTCCTGTGTTTTTTTAATCACCTTCAATCTTCATAAATGCACTTGTGCTTATAAAGCACCTTTCTAGTCTTCTGGCGACTCAGGCGCTTTCACAGTGTTTGTCACATTCACACTGATGGCAGTGGACATCTACAGACCATCTAATCTGACCATTCACACCACATTTACACACCCATGAGCAGCACAGGGAGCAATTCAGGGTTCAGTGTCTTGCCCAAGGACACTTCGACATGCATTGTTGCGTCCAGACGGAGACCCGGTCGGCAAAATTGTCCCAAGAACAAGACAAACGGACAAAAAACATGTGAGAAAGTTCACAAACATAGTTGGCTAAAGTTAGCACGACGACTTACAATAAAAAGACAGTAAATAAGCACTTCAAGTAATTCAACCTGGGTCTTGGAGGACACTTCAACATGTGGACCGGGGGAGGTGGGGATCGAACCGCGATCGGCCTCAGAACGCCTCAGGATCCCCCAGTTAGAGCTGGTTAATGTGGACCGGGAAAGGGAAGTTTGGGGTCCCCTGCTGGAGCTGCTGCCCCTGAGACCCGACCCCGGATAAGAGGCTGAAGATGAGATGAGATAGACCCAACAATTCCCCCGTAGAGTACGGTGGCGTTGAAAACCTTCCCTTTAACAGACAGGAACGTGGGACAGACCCAGTGCAACACAGCAGCAGCATCGAACCGCCCCTCCATGATGCTACATCCCTCCTGTCAGGTGCAAAGAGGACGGCTGGAAGAGCGGTCAGTGAGAAATATCAGTGATGGGAGTCAGAGTCGATGGAGCAGCCGGGGCGCACGCTCAGTGACACGATGACAGATCTCGTGTCCTCCTCACTGAAAGAGGAGCAGGACGCAGCCAGATGGCCGCTGACGCTGCGCGGGGGGAACGAACACAACACAAGTGGAGAGATTCATCTTCCCATGACGACTGTGTTACGTGCTCCGTCTTAATCAAGACAGGAACAAGCGTGCGTGCACATCGGGCCCAAACAGTCATTCAGTCACTGTCGCATTAGGACGAAGAAAGGCGGTTTTATTAGTTCCATGCGTCTGATTCACTCGCTGCACGGCACTGAGTCATTCAATCACGTTAAAGGGGGATGTCACATGGTTTCTCTGCAGCGTACAGACCCGACTCTGCGTCCTGTTCTCCGTGTCTGCGGCTCATCTTGTACAGGATGAGTCTGGAGCTGCTGCTGACTACAGAGGGTTAGACTACGCTCGCGCTGGGGCAAATAAACATTCATTCATCTTCAGCCTCTTGTCCCTGTCGGGGTCGTGGGGGGCTGGAGCCGATCCCAGCTGACATCGGGCGTGAGGCGGGGTCCACCCTGGACAGGACGCCAGTCTATCACAGGACACATAGAGACGAACAGAGACAGACAACCATTCACACCTACGGGTGATTTAGAGTCATCAATGAACCCAACACCTGCACGTCTTTGGACTGTGGGAGGAAACCGGAGAACCCGGAGAAAACCCACGCAGACACGGGGACAACATGCAAACTCCACACAGAAGGGCCCCAGCCGGGGTTCAAACCAGGAACCCTCTTGCTGTGAGGTGACAGTGCTGACCACCACACCACCGTGTCATATAAATAATAAACATATAACTGAGCACATGTTTGGGAAGAACATGCTGCTCGGCCCCGCGGACATCGTAAGTGTTACTCTGTGAGTCTGTGGCAGACACACACTGTTTTGTGGCGACTCAGCAGATAAAAGTGTGTTTGTTGGAGCGGTGCAGCGTTTATGTTTCTGCACTCGTTTCATTTATAATATAATTTTTAATATTTCATGGGTGCACAGTGTGTTTCCAGCAGCACATCTTTAATTCAGCCCCACCTGGTGCAACAACAGCGCAGCTACAAGAAGAGGCACGGCGGCCTCCAGCCACACCTTTCATCACACCACAGCACCCGCGCCTTCCTCCTGCAGACGCGCAGACAGTGGACGGAGTGACCTTCAGTATTAATGAGACACACACACACACACACACACACACACACACACACACACACACACACACACGCACGCACGCTCGGCTCCCGTCAAAGCTGGACGCGGACGCTCACCTTTAGTCCCCGGCACACGGGCTGATGTCAGGGAGTTTATCCGTGTTGAAACATTTCAGTGACCTTTCCCGTCACCTGGGAACAACTCGCGTCACAAACAAACACTTTAAACTCAGCGTAAATATATTTGCCTCAGGAGCAAACTTAATCAACGTCTCCCTCTCTCCCTCCTGCGGCGCTGCATCACACCAGGAGGGGGAACCGGGTTTTTCTGTGACAGCACGTTTGAAACAACCACACGATGTTAAAAAAACAGACGTAGCCTCTCAGGTGAGCTCCGTTCTCTCAACTTGATCCGATCGTCCTCACCTACGGGAGCCGCCATCTTGTCAGACTTTGACCCCGCCTCATTTCTCATATTGTGCTGTATTAACTGCCATATATTATTATAGTTACTGTTACTTTTGTGGTTGATTGCATCTCTGGAAGTCTCTCTCTGTCTGTCTTTGTGTCTTTGTCTCTCTTTCTCTCCAACCCGTGCAGACAGATGGTGGCAAACATGATCAATGATGAGCAGCGGCAACAGCAGCTACGGTACAGCGAGACACACCACGTGACGTGTTCTCACAAAGATGACAAACTATTTGTCGTGCCTGAATGTCAACCAGATTATACTATTCCCATCTCATCTTCAGCCTCTTATTCGGGGTCGGGTCTCGGGGGCAGCAGCTCCAGCAGGGGACCCCAAACTTCCCTTTCCCGGGCCACATTAACCAGCTCTAACTGGGGGATCCTGAGGCGTTCCCAGGCCAGTGTGGAGATCTAATCTCTCCACCTGGTCCTGGGTCTTCCCCGAGGCCTCCTCCCAGCTGGACGTGCCTGGAACCGCTCCCTAGGGAGGCGCCCAGGGTTCATCCTTACCAGATGATCCTGAACCACCTCAACTGGCTCCTTTCAATTCCCAATACCATACATTTATAAAACATCTGTAAGTTCAGGAGCTTCAGACTGTAGCGATGAAGTCCTGGAGCCGAACCACAGACGATGCATAACATGACAACATCACCACAGAACTGACGGGGATTTGCATATATATATATATATATATATATATATTATTATGGCTTTGATTCTCAGTGCTCAAGGCGCTTTACAGAGTCCAGGTTCATTCACTCAGACGCACATGGTAATGGTAAACTACGCGGTCGTCACAGCTGCCCTGGGGCAGACTGACGGAGGCGTGGCAGCCAATCAGCGCCTCCAACCACCTCCTCACACATACAGCAGTCAGACACATTCACACGAGGCAAGGTGGGTGAAGTGTCTCGCCCAAGGACACAGCAACGACCATGACACAAGTAGGACAGGGCAGGGATCGGACCGCAGACCCTTCGGACATTGGCCGACTCGCTCTACCAACTGAGCCACAGTCGCCCCAATTCTCAGCCCAACATTTGAATAAAAGTCCTTTAATTCAGCCACTCGACATCAAGACGTCCTCATGATAAAACCATTAAGTGCTCCGGTATTGAGCCGTGGTCAGGACTGACTTTCCTGTGGAAAACAAACATCATTTTTAAAAGCACAGTGTAGTTTATGTGCGGCCGTTCAGTCACTCACCACTAAAAGTGCAAACAGGATGACTCCGCAGCTCCACGCGTCTGCTTTCCTCCCGTCGTACTTCTCCCCCTGGTTCAGACGGAGACACAGAAATCAGACTCGCATCACAAACGCTTCATTCGCTCTAAGACTCTTTTCCAAACTGTAAACGACTCTGAGCTTCGGCTCTGAGCTGCACTTTATGGAGAAACACACATATACGGATATTCCTGCATTTAAAGCATCTGCCGTTTGTGACGCTGACTGCATGACGGAGGTATTTTGGGGTTGAGTGTTTGAAGTTGTATCAAACCTTTCTTGTCTACTGGACGTTAATAAATCATTTCCTGTGTTTCCCCAAAATCATAGAAACAGAAACTTAATTATAAAAATAGTCTGTCAGGACCGGTCCATCCTGGTTCCTACCCTCACCTTTGGTCATTAAAGCTGGGTCATGACCAAAAGAACGAGATCGCATGTACAAGCGTGTGAAATGTGTTTCCTCAGGAGGGGGTCTGGAGTCTCCCTTAGAGAGAGGGGGAGAAGTTCAGCATCCGTGAGGAACTCGGAGTTGAGCCGCTGCTCCTTTGTGTTGAAAGGAGCCAGTTGAGGTGGTTCAAGATCATCTGGTAAGGATGAACCCTGGGCGCCTCCCTAGGGAGGTGTTCCAGGCACGTCCAGCTGGGAGGAGGCCTCGGGGAAGACCCAGGACCAGGTGGAGAGATTAGATCTCCACACTGGCCTGGGAACGCCTCAGGATCCCCCAGTTAGAGCTGGTTAATGTGGCCCGGGAAAGGGAAGCAGGGTCCCCTGCTAAAGCTGCTGCCCCCGAGACCCGACCCCGGATAAGAGGCTGAAGATGAGATGAGATGAGATGTCTGTCAGGAATAAAACAAACATCTTTGGTTTGCTCAGTTGTCCAAAACAGGAAATCTCATCTCATCTCATCTTCAGCCGCTTATCCGGGGTCGGGTCTCGGGGGCAGCAGCTTTAGCAGGGGACCCCAAACTTCCCTTTCCCGGGCCACATTAACCAGCTCTAACTGGGGGATCCTGAGGCGTTCCCAGGCCAGTGTGGAGATCTAATCTCTCCACCTGGTCCTGGGTCTTCCCCGAGGCCTCCTCCAAACAAAATGGCCAAAGAAATATAAGAAGGATCTTTTAAGTGAGTATAAAAGGTATCCCGAGCCCGCAGAGGGGTAAAGGGGCCAACGACCGGAGGAGCAGTGCAGTGAATGCAGAGATGACGGAGCAGTGATGTAAGAGCCATTCTGCAGAGTGTTTTACTGTATGAAAGAAACAGAGAGAGGGAGAGAGAGAGGGAGCACTTACCCTGATAACCTCTGGGCAGGCGTAGTGCGGAGATCTGTAAAAGAGGCAAAGAGGCGGTTATGCTGGAAAAAGAGGCTTTACACAACACCACACACTCAGAGAGATGAGCAGGTGAATCTCAGCACGGCACGAAGCACTTTACCCCAAAAATCCATGCAGAAAAATAAGACTTTCATTGTCTGACGTAGATTATCACTTTGTTTGCTAAGTGAGTATTACATCACATGAAATGACCTCAATCCAGAGTGGAGTGATGATGCCTCATCCTGTTGGGTAACACACGGCAGCACCCAAAGCGCTGCGACCAGCAACAGAAGAGGGGAAAGTCATATGTTCTTCATTCTGCATTTTCATTCTGAACTGCTTTGGATTTGTGGATCAGTGTCCTCGCACGCCAATGTTTCCATTTATCTTTAAAGTTATTCAATTCAAGATTCAAGATTCAAGAAGCTTTATTTATCCCGAGGGAACACTAACCCTAACCCCTAACCCTTAACCCTAACCCTAACTCCTAACCCTAACCCTAACCCTAACTCCTAACCCTAACCCTTAACCCTAACCCCTATCCCTAACCCTAACCCCTAACCCTTAACCCTAACCCCTATCCCTAACCCTTAACCCTAACCCCTATCCCTAACCCTAACCCCTAACTCTAACCCCTAACCCTAACCCTTAACCCTAACCCTAACCCTTAACCCTAACCCCTATCCCTAACCCTTAACCCTAACCCTAACCCCTATCCCTAACCCTAACCCCTAACCCTAACCCCTAACTCTAACCCCTAACCCTAACCCTAACCCTACAGTCATAAAGTTAACAGGTGCATCTGATTTCCCAGAGAAATCTGAGATCTGTGGCCCGTACGTCTTCTGTATAACCAAGAAGACTAACCCCAACCCTAACCCCTAACCCTAACATGTGTTTAGGGACTGCGATTGCACTGACCCTCACCCCAACGCTAACCGTTGCCTCTAACCCCAATCCTACAGTCCTCAAGTTAACAAGTGCATCTGATTTCCCAGAGAAATCTCAGATCTGTGGCCCGGATGTCTTCTGAATAACTAAGAAGACTAACCCTGACCCTAACCCTAACCCCTAACCCCTAACTCTAACCCTCACCCTAACCCTAACTCTAACCCCTAACTCTAACCCTAACCCCTAACTCTAACCCCTAACCCTAACTCTAACCCCTAACTCTAACCCTAACCCTAACCCCTAACTCTAACCCTAACCCTAACCCCTAACTCTAACCCTAACCCCCTATCCCTAACCCTAACCCTGACCGTAACCCCTAACTCTAACCCCTAACCCCTAACCCTAACCTGTGATTAGAGACTGCGATTGCACTGACCCTCACCCTAACGCTGATCGTTACCTCTAACCCCAACCCTACTGTCCTTAAGTCAACAAGTGCATCTGACTTCCCAAAGAAATCTCAGATCTGTGGCCCGGATGTCTTCTGAATAACCAAGAAGACTAACCCCTAACCCTAACCCTAACCCTCACCCTCACCCTAACCCTAACCCTAACGCAAACCCTAAGCCTAACCTGTGATTAGGGACTGTTATTGCACTGACCCTCACCCCAACGCTAACCGTTACCTCTAACCCCAACCCTACAGTCCTAAAGTTACTGTATCTGATTTCCCAAAGAAATCTCAGATCTGTGGCCCGTACGTCTTCTGAATAACCAAACAATCTGCGCCGCTGCAGAGGGAACCTCATCAAACCAAATGGAGCAGATAGCTTGTGTCATTGAAGCGCGGCTCCCAGAGTAAACACACACTCCATCATCGCCTGCATCGTATTTAATTATGCTAATGTATGTACAAACCAGCGGATCTGCACTACTCAAACACAGCCGTGTCAAAATACACTAACTGCAATCTAATTACACCGCAGCAAATTCTCATCCTTCCTGCTTCCGCCGTCGTCCCCGAGTGACATTTAATGAATTCCATTAATGTCATCTGAAGTGGAAGACTCATAAGGACTTGTTACTGATGCAGTGTTTAGAGGACCCATCAGAGATGATGCATAAAAACAGTCTGACGTATGGGAGACGATCCTGACAGATGCGTTCTTTGCACTGATGTCTGATGTTGTGTCGCATCAGCAGATGCTTTCAAACTACCAACAAGCTCCTCTTTTATTACAGACAGTACGCATTTTGGGTTTTTATGGCATGTAGGTAAAGTAGGAGCTTCACAGGGACCGGATGATGGAAAAACTGAGATGTTGGTACCTTAAGATTCCCACAAACACAGGTTTATTTAGTACAATGCACCATTAAAGGCCTTGAAACATCAGTTTAACTCAGGGCTCCTCTACACGACGGGGCTTTAAGTACAAAGTATTTCAACTGTATTTTTACTATATTTCTCTGCGCCAAGACGGTTAAGTTTTTGCTTCGGTTCGTTTGTTTGTCTGTCCGTCAGCAGGATTACAGGAAAACTACCGGGCCGATTGTTGGACAGCTGTAGCATGAGCCAAAGTAGAACCTGTTCAATTATGGGGACAAAAGGGCCGATCATGGTCCATGCATGTAGCTCCAGACATAGAGACATGGTTAAATCTCTGAAATATATATATATATACATATATATATATATATATATGTATATATGTATATCTATATCTCAGAAGGCTGTGCAGTCATTAGTTATATAAATGAGTGTTTAGTCTAAAAGCCTAAGTGTTATTCAATATTATGACAGCTGAGAGAACAAACCCTGTATCTTTAAGTTTGCAGGCGGCCATTTTGTAGCTACGGCCTGATGGCAGAGGCTGAAATTGGCTGTGTAGTGGGGGGGGGGGTCTATCCTCTAAGATTGACCCGACGAGCCTCTGTAGCTGCCACTGTGTAGGGGTTCAGGGTTCAACTGTGGCTCTCCGATCAGCCTACGAGCCCACCTCACAATGTGGTTCAGGGAGTTTAGGGAATTACCTCATGCATGTCAGAAAATGAGTTACATAAGTAAGTGGGAGCTTGTTGGGTCTGATTGTTTCATACATAACGATATTAACGATTAAAACCTCCACTGTGCTGCATGATTGGAGGTGAACCAGCACCTGCACTGTTTGAGTCACAACAGAGACTCATTGAGTGACTGCAGGCAGAACATTTTGCCAGTAACTGCGTGTTCTTCTTCTTCTCTCTCTTCCTTTGTGCAGCGTTTCTGCGCCGGAGGAGTCGAGCTTTAGCTCTTTCACATGACTGACTCTGTGAAGCGCTGGTCGGCCTGCGGATAGTGAGTTAGCCGTGGTGAGCGGGACACGCCGGACCAGCCGGGATCCTGCAGAGCTTTCAAAAGCCTGCAGCACAAACAAACCAGGACCTCGCGCTGAAAGGTTTCCACTGTTTTCACGAAGCTGGGCTCCGCCGGGTTGTTTCAAAGCTGCAATTTTGATCAAAAAGACTCTGAGAGTGAGAATCTACTCACGAATGATAATGCGGCTCCCCGTCTTGGTACCTTTTTCTTTATTCAATTTATCTCCTTTTGATTTAATGCAACAAATCCTGTTCCTGACATCAAACACGGACGTGGATTTAGGGCGCACTCACACTGTTCCTCCGTGCCGTGCCCCAGCACGTGTCACGGCTAAAGTCTAGTTCCTTTGACCAGTGTGAGTGCAACCGTACCGCGTCTAGGAGCGGCACGCTTGCCGTCCACGGCCCGTTTGAGAGAGGTGGGCTTCCGTAAAGCATGTGTGCACATGTACTAGCACGAGCGACTGTTTTTTTTCACATTACAACTATTAAGGTAGAAAGCCTGGAGAGGGCAGTACGATGAAGGCATTCAAAGGTCTTTTTTAACCACTAATACTGCTGAAAATAACAGCAAACCTCAAAGCAAAGGGCTGCAGGTCGGAGTCGAACCCGAGGACTTTTAGCCTCCATATATAAGGTGCACAAAACACAAAGGTTCAAGTCTCTCCCAAAATACTGGAACTCCTACAACTGTCTCAATTCTCTCAGCATGTGCCTTTAAAGTGTAATTCATGTACAAAATCATCCCAGGGACTTTTCGGCGCTTACATCCATCACATAAGCCGCTGAGACCGTTTTTATTGGTGTAATGAGAAGAGTCCGTACAGAAAACAAAGCAGCAACAGCGTAGTTAGTGAAGCCAGAGTTTATTAAAAGAGTGTTTTAAAGACTTACCTACTGGCCCCTGTACCAGCTCCTCTCATAGTACAGTCCATTACAGTGGAAGGAGCCCATTGGTGCTTTGTTGTGTGTGTAGGGACTCTTCTCATGCTGCTGCAGAGGTTTGCTGTTAATTTCAGCAGCATTAGTGGTTAAAAAAGACGTTTCACCGTGCTGCACCGAGCTAATCAGTGTTAGCCACGTCCGGCTGTTAGCATCTCTCCAGCTTATTTAATGTATGTGCCGAAAAAGACCATTTTGTGCCAGAATTACACTTTAATTGTGGTGATTAAGGAGAGAAAACTTGAATGTGAGGACCTGTGACGTGCTTGTGTTGTGACTCACCCACAGCTGGTCTCCAGCAGACTGTCCCCGACCTGCAGAGACGCCATGCCAAAGTCTGCTATCCTGATGTTGTTCTTCTCGTCTAACAACAAGTTCTCAGGCTTCAAATCTCTGTGGCTGCAGGACGACAGGAGAGGAAACACAGACTTACACTGGGATACTCCACGACTGGGAGATACATGCATGCATGCTTGGGTCTGTTTTGGGTCGGACCAAGTATTTGGACCCTTGATCTCAGACATAAATGTAACAAATGCAAAGCGTCACTTGTCTGTGAAGCCTCTCAGACGCTCAGGTCACATGATCTAGAGGCGGTAGGTCAAAGGGAACTGGACTCGCTTTAGGTTGCTTGAGGGAGTTTCGCTTTTCCTCTGAGAAGCTTCTTCACTCGTGGAACGGTTCTGGAGCTGAAGAGGCTTTTCAGAGGAGAGGCATCGCGTTCGAGTCAAATCCACCATTTAACCCAAAACGAGAGCAGGAAATGAATTAAGAGCTTGACTCTGGCCGTGTATCTACTTGGTCCCCCCTCTTCTGGTTCCTCAAAGCTAAACACTTGATGTCTGAAGCCGGGAGCCAGAGGCAGGACTTCTCTGAAGTGCTGCTGCTCTTAGACACGCAGAACTGAAGACGCTCTCATTGGTGAAAAGACACCGAGAGCAGATGGAGCCTCTGAAGTCGCCCCCGGCTGCAGCTGATCAGGGAAGAGGCTGAAGAGAAGGCAGGCTGTCAAGAGTCGCTTCTGTCAGTCCCTCCTCTCTTCCTTTTGTGTGAGTCTCCCTCTGTCCGTCTTTCTCTGCATGTGTCTCCCTCTGTCTGTCTTCCCCTGCATGTGTCTCCCTCTGTCTGTCTTCCCCTGCATGTGTCTCCCTCTGTCCGTCTTTCCCTGCTTGTGTCTCCCTCTGTCCGTCTTTCCCTGCATGTGTCTCCCTCTGTCCGTCTTTCCCTGCATGTGTCTCCCTCTGTCCGTCTTTCCCTGCATGTGTCTCCCCTCTGTCCGTCTTTCCCTGCATGTGTCTCCTCTGTCTGTTGTTCCCTGCATGTGTCTCCCTCTGTCCGTCTTTCCCTGCATGTGTCTCCCTCTGTCCGTCTTTCTCTGCATGTGTCTCCCTCTGTCCGTCTTTCTCTGCATGTGTCTCCCCTCTGTCCGTCTTTCCCTGCATGTGTCTCCCTCTGTCCGTCTTTCCCTGCATGTCTCTCCTCTGTCTGTTGTCCCCTGCATGTGTCTCCCTCTGTCCATCTTTCCCTGCTTGTGTCTCCCTCTGTCCGTCTTTCCCTGCATGTGTCTCCCCTCTGTCCGTCTTTCCCTGCATGTGTCTCCCTCTGTCTGTCTTTCCCTGTATGTGTCTCCCTCTGTCTGTTGTTCCCTGCACGTGTCTCCCTCTGTCTGTCTTTCCCTGCATGTGTCTCCCTCTGTCCGTCTTTCCCTGCATGTGTCTCCCTCTGTCTGTCTTTCCCTGCATGTGTCTCCCCCTGTCCGTCGTTCCCTGCATGTGTGTAATTCTGTCCGTCTTTCCCTGCATGTGTCTCCCTCTGTCTGTTGTTCCCTGCATGTGTCTCCCTCTGTCCGTTGTTCCCCGCATGTGTCTCCCTCTGTCCGTCTTTCCCTGCATGTGTCTAATTCTGTCCGTCTTTCCCTGCATGTGTCTCCCTCTGTCTGTCTTTCCCTGCATGTGTCTCCCTCTGTCCGTCGTTCCCTGCATGTGTCTAATTCTGTCCGTCTTTCCCTGCATGTGTCTCCCTCTGTCTGTCGTTCCCTGCATGTGTCTCCCTCTGTCCGTCTTTCCCTGCATGTGTCTCCCTCTGTCCGTCTTTCCCTGCATGTGTCTCCCTCTGTCCGTCTTTCCCTGCATGTGTCTCCCTCTGTCCGTCTTTCCCTGCATGTGTCTCCCTCTGTCCGTCTTTCCCTGCATGTGTCTCCCTCTCTCCGTCTTTCCCTGCATGTGTCTCCCTCTGTCCGTCTTTCCCTGCATGTGTCTCCCTCTGTCTGTCTTTCCCCGCATGTGTCTCCCTCTGTCCGTCTTTCCCCGCATGTGTCTCCCTCTGTCCGTCTTTCCCCGCATGTGTCTCCCTCTGTCCGTCTTTCCCTGCATGTGTCTCCCTCTGTCCGTCTTTCCCTGCATGTGTCTCCCCTCTGTCTGTCTTTCCCTGCATGTGTCTCCCTCTGTCCGTCTTTCCCTGCATGTGTCTCCCCTCTGTCTGTCTTTCCCTGCATGTGTCTCCCTCTGTCTGTCTTTCCCTGCATGTGTCTCCCTCTGTCTGTCTTTCCCTGCATGTGTCTCCCTCTGTCTGTTGTTCCCTGCATGTGTCTCCCTCTGTCTGTCTTTCCCTGCATGTGTCTCCCTCTGTCTGTCTTTCCCTGCATGTGTCTCCCTCTGTCTGTTGTTCCCTGCATGTGTCTCCCCTCTGTCTGTCTTTCCCCGCATGTGTCTCCCTCTGTCTGTCTTTCCCTGCATGTGTCTCCCTCTGTCTGTCTTTCCCTGCATGTGTCTCCCTCTGTCTGTTGTTCCCTGCATGTGTCTCCCTCTGTCCGTCTTTCCCTGCATGTGTCTCCCTCTGTCTGTCTTTCCCTGCATGTGTCTCCCTCTGTCCGTCTTTCCCTGCATGTGTCTCCTCTGTCCGTCTTTCCCTGCATGTGTCTCCCTCTGTCTGTCTTTCCCTGCATGTGTCTCCCTCTGTCCGTCTTTCCCTGCATGTGTCTCCCTCTGTCTGTTGTTCCCTGCATGTGTCTCCCTCTGTCCGTCTTTCCCTGCATGTGTCTCCCTCTGTCCGTCTTTCCCTGCATGTGTCTCCCTCTGTCCGTCTTTCCCTGCATGTGTCTCCCTCTGTCCTTTTTTCCCTGCATGTGTCTCCCTCTGTCCGTCTTTCCCTGCATGTGTCTCCCTCTGTCCGTCTTTCCCTGCATGTGTCTCCCTCTGTCTGTCTTTCCTGCATGTGTCTCTCTCCTTCTGTCTTTCCCTGCATGTGTCTCCCTCTGTCCGTCTTTCCCTGCATGTGTCTCCCTCTGTCTGTCTTTCCCTGCATGTGTCTCCCTCTGTCCGTCTTTCCCTGCATGTGTCTCCCTCTGTCCGTCTTTCCCTGCATGTGTCTCCCTCTGTCCGTCTTTCCCTGCATGTGTCTCCCTCTGTCTGTCTTTCCCTGCATGTGTCTCCCTCTGTCCGTCTTTCCCTGCATGTGTCTCCTCTGTCCGTCTTTCCCTGCATGTGTCTCCTCTGTCCGTCTTTCCCTGCATGTGTCTCCCTCTGTCCGTCTTTCCCTGCATGTGTCTCCCTCTGTCTGTTGTTCCCTGCATGTGTCTCCCTCTGTCCGTCTTTCCCTGCATGTGTCTCCTCTGTCCGTCTTTCCCTGCATGTGTCTCCTTCTGTCTGTCTTTCCCTGCATGTGTCTCCCTCTGTCTGTCTTTCCCTGCATGTGTCTCCCTCTGTCTGTCTTTCCCTGCATGTGTCTCCCTCTGTCCGTCTTTCCCTGCATGTGTCTCCTCTGTATGTCTTTCCCTGCATGTGTCTCCCTCTGTCTGTTGTTCCCTGCATGTGTCTCCCTCTGTCCGTCTTTCCCCGCATGTGTCTCCCTCTATCCGTCTTTCCCTGCATGTGTCTCCCTCTGTCTGTCTTTCCCTGCATGTGTCTCCCTCTGTCTGTCTTTCCCTGCATTTGTCTCCCTCTGTCTGTCTTTCCCTGCATGTGTCTCCCTCTGTATGTCTTTCCCTGCATTTGTCTCCCTCTGTCTGTCTTTCCCTGCATGTGTCTCCTTCTGTCCGTCTTTCCCTGCATGTGTCTCCCTCTGTCCGTCTTCCCCTGCATTTGTCTCCCTCTATCCGTCTTTCCCTGCATGTGTCTCCCTCTGTATGTCTTTCCCTGCATTTGTCTCCCTCTGTCTGTCTTTCCCTGCATGTGTCTCCTTCTGTCCGTCTTTCCCTGCATGTGTCTCCCTCTGTCCGTCTTCCCCTGCATTTGTCTCCCTCTATCCGTCTTTCCCTGCATGTGTCTCCCTCTGTATGTCTTTCCCTGCATTTGTCTCCCTCTGTATGTCTTTCCCTGCATTTGTCTCCCTCTGTCTGTCTTTCCCTGCATGTGTCTCCTTCTGTCCGTCTTCCCCTGCATTTGTCTCCCTCTATCCGTCTTTCCCTGCATGTGTCTCCCTCTGTCTGTCTTTCCCTGCATGTGTCTCCCTCTGTCCGTCTTTCCCTGCATGTGTCTCCCTCTGTCCGTCTTTCTTCGCATGTGTCTCCCTCTGTCCGTCTTTCCCTTCATGTGTCTCCCTCCGTCCGTCTTTCCCTGCATGTGTCTCCCTCTGTCCGTCTTTCCCTGCATGTGTCTCCCTCTGTCCGTCTTTCCCTGCATGTGTCTCCCTCTGTATGTCTTTCCCTGCATGTGTCTCCCTCCGTCCGTCTTTCCCTGCATGTGTCTCCCTCTGTCCGTCTTTCCCTGCATGTGTCTCCCTCTGTCCGTCTTTCCCTGCATGTGTCTCCCTCTGTCCGTCTTTCCCTGCATGTGTCTCCCTCTGTATGTCGTTCCCTGCATGTGTCTCCCTCTGTCCGTCTTTCCCTGCATGTGTCTCCCTCTGTCCGTCTTTCCCTGCATGTGTCTCCCTCTGTCTGTCTTTCCCTACATGTGTCTCCCTCTGTCTGTCTTTCCCTGCATGTGTCTCCCTCTGTCTGTCTTTCCCTGCATGTGTCTCCCTCGTCCATCTTTCCCTGCATGTGTCTCCCTCTGTCTGTTGTTCCCTGCATGTGTCTCCCTCTGTCCGTCTTTCCCTGCATGTGTCTCCCTCTGTCCGTCTTTCCCTGCATGTGTCTCCCTCTGTCTGTCTTTCCCTGCATGTGTCTCCCTCTGTCTGTCTTTCCCTGCATGTGTCTCCCTCGTCCATCTTTCCCTGCATGTGTCTCCCTCTGTCTGTTGTTCCCTGCATGTGTCTCCCTCTGTCTGTCTTTCCCTGCATGTGTCTCCCTCTGTCCAACCTCCCCTGCATGTGTCTCCCTCTGTCTGTCTTTCCCCGCATGTGTCTCCCCTCTGTCCGTCTTTCCCTGCATGTGTCTCCCTCTGTCTGTCTTTCCCTGCATGTGTCTCCCTCTGTCCATCTTTCCCTGCATGTGTCTCCCTCTGTCTGTCTTTCCCTGCATGTGTCTCCCTCTGTCCGTCTTTCCCTGCATGTGTCTCCCTCTGTCCGTCTTTCCCTGCATGTGCCTCCCTCTGTCCGTCTTTCCCTGCATGTGTCTCCCTCTGTCCATCTTTCCCTGCATGTGTCTCCCTCTGTCCGTCTTTCCCTGCATGTGTCTCCCTCTGTCCGTCTTTCCCTGCATGTGTCTCCCTCTGTCCGTCTTTCCCTGCATGTGTCTCCCTCTGTCCGTCTTTCCCCGCATGTGTCTCCCTCTGTCCGTCTTTCCCTGCATGTGTCTCCCTCTGTCCGTCTTTCCCTGCATGTGTCTCCCTCTGTCCGTCTTTCCCTGCATGTGTCTCCCTCTGTCTGTCTTTCCCTGCATGTGTCTCCTGAAGCCGACCTCCTGACTGAAACATTATCAGCGTATCAGAGATCTGCCCCCTGATCTGAGTGTGAAGCTAACCAACCATATGGAGTGGCTGTGGCAGAAGTCCAGGGCCGAGATGATCTGTCGGAAGAACTTTCTGGCCTCTTTGGGCGTTAGCCGGCCCTTCTTCACCAGGTAGTCAAACAGCTCGCCCCCCGACACGTGCTCCAACACCAGGTACCTGCAAAAGAAGATGGGGAAACACAGCAGTCAGGGAAAGAAGGACTCGAGAACCTTTGAGAAGCTTTTTTCAGACCCTTTCCAAACGTTTTCAAGGGCGCCCTCCCACTGTTCCTCCGTCCCGTGCCCCGTGCTTTAGGGTCCTTGTCCCCCCCCTCCAGGCCCGTTTGTACTCACACTACCTGGGCCTCGGAGAATGCTTCTTGCTGCCTATACGTCATCACGCCGTAACACGTCACACGCATTGATGACGTCATGGCGATGCGTGGCTTTGTTTCCAGATCTTTCCGTAGACCTCGGAGTTTTTGTGCGTCTTGTCGACTGTTTTTGAATCTTTTTATCGACCAAATCTGCAGTAAACACTCCACCTCCGCATCACACCAACGTGAACCTTTCACCGCCATTGTTTGAAATGTCCTCGCATGGTCCCTCCTTCTTAAGGCCTTATATTAAAATATGAAAAGACAGTCGACAAGACGCACAAAAACTCTGAGGTCTACGGAAAGATCTGGAAACAAAGCCACGCATCGCCATGATGTCATCAATGCGTGTGACGTGTTACGGCGTGATGACGTATAGGCAGCAAGAAGCATTCTCCGAGGCCCAGGTAGTGTGAGTACAAACGGGCCTGGAGGGGGGGGACAAGGACCCTAAAGCACGGGGCACGGGACGGACGCACAGTGGGAGGGCGCCCTTATCTGAACCGCTGCTGTCAGATAAGTGCAGAGGAATAAAAAGAGAAACGTAGAGAGTCTCCTAAAGGGGAAAACTCCAGTGAGGTAGGAGGACGTAAAACCTGGACGCCCAAATCTCCTCAGAATGAAAAAGGGCATTAAGGAAACAACTGAGTCGTAAAGCACGGGGGTGTTTGGCGACGTCGTGCCGAAGTTACCACCGCACACTGATGCTTAGTGTAAATCCTGTGTAAATCCCCGGCCGACCCGTGTCGGTTCGTGTGTCTCGCTTTCAAATGTTTTATCTCTCGTGTTCATTCGTCTCGTCCCTGATCCTGGCTGTGCGTGGAGGGAGCCGCTCCTCCTGCAGCCCGCCGTCCCCGCGGACTGATTTACGAGCAGATTAAGGGATCTGCTCGAGCGTTTACCTGCCAGAGCTGTTTAAATTAGAAACGTGTTGCCGTGTGATTTGCGAGGGGGAAAACATTTTTTTCCCCAACTGCAAACTGTTTGCGTCCGTGATGACCATCCGTCCCTGTCCTCGCAGCATTAAGAAAACAAACTCCCGCTCCGTTCGACAGCGGTGCCTTTATCAATTATTGAACAGCGCATTAAGCCGTGCCACTGGAGCACGGCGGCCACATGCAGCAGATTAATGTATACAATAAAACACGGGTATACATTAAAGCTACATGCTCGCAGGAGGAGGGTCGGAGCGAGGGGGGCCGATAAAACATGTCATGCTTTAATAAAACCCCCGCTGCACGGAGACGAGGTGCGCCAGTACACGTGAAAGTTTCATTTAGACATTATTTTCATTTTGAAATTCAGAGTTACCTCCTCTCAGGTAAAAGGACGTCTGTACCGTATTACTAACATGTCTGACTAGAAGAAACTCTAAATTTCAAAATGGAAACACAATCGATCTGTCATTTTCATATCTTTAAGACTCGTTGTTTGTAAGCTCTTAGGGCAAAACTGTCACACAGTCCTTCCGCACCGGGCCACAACAGGTTTTTTGGCTAAAGCCTGGTGCGTTTGAGCAGTGTGAGTGCAACCCCTCCGCGCATAACTGCGAACAGCTGACCGTCCACGGCCCGTTTGGGAGAGGTGGGCTTTAGTAAAGCACGTTTGCACATGTACGAGCACGAGCGTGCGCACGTGTACGAACACGAGGCCTACGGCGGTTCTGAGGTCATTTCCTGTGCGCCTGTTGGGACATAGAAAAAAGAAGGAGGGACCATGCGCGGACATTTCAAACAATGGCGGTGAAAGGTTCACGTTGGTGTGATGCGGAGGTGGAGATTTGGTCGTTTTCATAACATTTGATGTGCATTTTACTCATAAATTATTCTTTAATTATCTTAAAGTGTAATTCAGGCGCAAAATCATCCCATGGTCTTTTTGGCACTTAGAAATAAACGACATAAAATAAACCATCAAGACAGTTTTTATTTGTAACAACTATTAACGTAGAAATCCAGGAGAGTCGCTAACAGCCGGACGTGGCTAACAGTGATTAGCTCGGGGCAGCACGGTGAAGGCATTCAAAGGTCTTTTTTAACCACTAATGCTGCTGAAAATAACAGCAAACCTCTGCAGCAGCATGAGAAGAGTCCCTACACACACAACAAAGCACCAATGGGCTCCTTCCACTGTAATGGACTTTACTATGAGAGGAGCTGGTACAGGGGCCAGTAGGTAAGTCTTTAAAACCCTCTTTTAATAAACTCTGGCTTCACTAACTACGCTGATGATGCTTTGTTGTGTGTGTAGGGACTCTTCTCATGCTGCTGCAGAGGTTTGCTGTTATTTTCAGCAGCATTAGTGGTTAAAAAAGACCTTTGAATGCCTTCACCGTGCTGCCCCGAGCTAATCACTGTTAGCCACGTTCTTCTCATGCTGCTGCAGAGGTTTGGTGACGACGTACGTTTGTGTTCAGTAGCAAAGCAGGAAGTTATACGATGTTCTTCTTCTACCACTTTTACAGACACGTCTAGTGAGTCACCAGTGATGCTTGAGATGTAAATCTTACTTAAAGCTCTGAACACTAAATATATAAGTATCCAACTCCTTTCCTGTGTTTGAAACCTGTGTCTTTTAAAGATCATTATCTTGAGTGTTGCTGCTGCAGCTGCTCTCAGAGTGAAGGGACTTACAGGTACTTCTTGTTTTCATAGACGTCGTGCAGCTTTAAAACGTGGGGGTGCTCGATGAGCTTCAGGATGGCGATCTCCCGCTCCACCTGCAGGAGACGAACACAGGAAACAGAGAAGGAGTTACACAAGAGACACGCACACACACACACACACACACACACACACACACACACGCACACACACACACACACACACACACACACACACACACACGTTTAACCTCTGGACTTACACAGGAGACATGAAGGAGCTCAAACCTGGAAACACTCAGTCCTCCTCAGACTCAAACCACAGGCCTGTTTCAGTAACACGCACACACGCACGCACGCACGCACGCACGCACGCACGCACGCACGCACGCACAAACACGCACGCACGCACGCACACGCACACACACACACAAACATAACATTAATCTCATGAGGCAGCTGTAAGAAGGTTTCACACTCATGGTGTTCGATGCTCGCTGAAACAAAAACTCAAACGTTTAACCTCTGGACTAAAGCTCGATGGTGTATTTCATGTGAAGACACTTCTGCTGTAACACACTCGTGCCTCAATTATCATAATGTGAATATGACAATATATATATACTGTATAGACAGACATACAGACACACACACACACAAGCACCAAATGTGGATTATCCACCACTAAAAATAGTCCCCAACAAATACACTCATATATGTATATACGGTCTATGGCACATGAAGACAAGTGAAAATAGTTTGACTCCAGTGTGACTTTAATAAATAAAAGCTTCTGAGTATTTTCTCATTTTCCTGTTCTGTAAAAGACAAAAACATCATAAAAAAACATCATATGGATTTAAAAGATTCATGAACACAACATATTGACAAAGCTGTTGATATTCTGTATTTTTCCTTTTTGTCGACAAATCACATGAAATAAGAAAACGACTATGTTCCTTCATCACCATGCATGCATGCACGCACACGCACGCACACACGCACACGCACGCAGGCACTTACGCGCCCACGCGCACAAGAAGAAGAAGCAACGGGAAATTCGTGTATTTTTTAGATTTGGTTCCAAAGAGAAGAAGTTAGACCTTAGTTTAAAAACATTAAATCAACTCTAAACTTCACACCATCATTTAGATTTGGAGTTAAACAGGAAGTTTGATAGAGTTTAGAGAAAAACGGTCGTCTGCAGACTCAGATGTTTTCTCTGTGAGAAAACGTCTCCACAAACACGATGACGGAGGTTTGGTTCCCAGTTGATGACGTTTGTATTATGCGTCAACCAACAGCGGAGGAAAGTAAACCTCAGATGGTGAAAAGTAAAGATCGGCATCGAAAGTGTCTCGCACTCACTCGACCGAGGAGATCCTCGCCGTGCTTTAGCGTGATTGTCCCCCCTCCCTTTGCTCAGGCCCATTTGCACTCACATTACAGCACCCCATGAGAAGAGGCTTCTCCTCCTCCTCCTCAGTCTATCGCTCTTCTCTGCGGCACTCGTACTTTTGACCACGTCCTCTCTCTATAACCTCCTCACCCACGGGTTCACCTGGATACATTTCGATTTTTCTGAAAGAAATCCATAAAACTCTGCACCTTTTGCTGTTTATCAGGCGGCTCAACCCCAAACACAACTGAAACATCGTTCACAGTAGCAGCTGGTCTCAGGTCAGTGGAAACTGTAAGACGGTACGTTACAGCTCGCGACATTGGTCCTCCTGGTCAAAGTCCTGTATTTTGGACCCTCCTCCATACGTGGATGTTGGCGCTCTGATGCTACGTCACTTGATTTCCTTCTTTGCTCTGCAGCGCGTTACTTGTCGTAGGTGTATGTAGGAACAGTGAAGACAGCCTGAATACGTATTATCGCGCTGCATTGATGCAGTGAAACGTCCGTTCAGTCTGACCGTGCGGCTCTCAGTAAGACACAGATGTTTCATGTCGGAGGCTGAGGGATTGTCGGCACCTGTAAATTAAATCCGTCCCTTGAGGCCGTTCAATGAGCCACACATCGATGTTAGTTTGTTGGAAATGTCAGAGCAGTTTTACATGTTTCTGTTGAGAGAATCAATGAGGGAGAGGATCTATATCACAGGTAATCAAACTAATCCTCTGCTGACGCGTCCTATCGATGTCCGGCTCATCACTGCGGGGCTTTAACCCTCCTGTTGTCTTCAGGTCAAAATGACCCGCCACTGTGTTAAAAAAAATAAAAAAAATCCCCTAAACGATATTTTTTAAACTTGAAATGTTATGACTTTTCCTAGATCGGCACCCACAGTAGAAAAAGTGAAATGTTGCTTTTGTTCACATTTCCATGTGAGCTGTACAGAAAAAGGTACAAAGGTCGTCCTGGGGTCAAAAAGACCCGGGAGGCACAAAGAGTTGAAATCAAGGTCACAGAGTTATTTACAAACCACTGAATGTTTCAGTGTTTAGTTGTTTTAATCAGTCGCAGACGCAACAAGACAGATCATGGGGTCTTCTCGCGGACTGCTGTGCCTTTGATCAGTCTCAGATCAATGAGGAGCAGACGTGAACGAGACAGTAGCAGACGTGAACGACACACAGGTGTTATCGCAGACTGCAGAGATGATAAAGGTGCTGCAGACGACAGGGCCCTGAACTCTGTCTGTGCTGAAGCCGTGAGTGTGCGTTACAACGCTGAAGAGGCTCTAGAGCGAGACGACTGTGATTCAGAAGAGGAAGTGGAGGATGTATCAGAAGAAGAAGATGGGGAGGAATACGACCCAGAGCATGATGAATGCTTATATTAGGGGTTTAGTGAAGACGGGTCATTTTGACCCGGAGGACACAGGGTGTATACAGAAAATGAGGACAACAGGAGGGTTAAGCCGCGAAACACCCAAACGCCATCCGTTATCTGTCAATCACCGCTCTCTGATTGCTCATTTCGTCCTCGCGCCTCTCAGAGCGTCGGAGACCTCCTCCGGTGTCCCCGCTCGGGGCCGATGTGACAGGTCTGAGCGGACAGGCGCCGGACAGAAGACGCCACAAAATGAGATTTCATTCCCATCAAAGCCGCACGTCTTCAAAGGTCTGTCACGGCGAGCGACGGTGGCTGGCGGGAAATAAATAGAACTCGCTTTAATCTTCGGCCCGTCGCACTTTCTCATCGTTGCGCCTTAAACTGAAGAGGAAGAAGAGCAGACGAAGGCAGGATAACCTCATTTTATACAATAATACTGATACACAGCTTCAAAATGAGCCTGGAGCATTAGCTGAGGTTATTTTCACACTGATTAATTGATTGATTATTATATTTTGGGTCATGTTACATTTCATTTCATTGAATATAAAGTTATTTTAAAGCTCTGTCTTACACAAATTGGCTCGACACCTTTCCTAAAACACTACTCAAAGGAAATCAAAGTGAATGGAGGCCATTTTGGAAAAATGATGGACGAAAGAGCGTGAGTTTGGCCGGAGAATCGGAGCAGCGGGGGCGGAGCTGCAGTCGCTCTACCGCACCGTTGTGATGAACAGAGAGCTGAGGAAGGCAAAGCTCTGGATCTACCGCTCAGTCCTGGTTCCTACCCTCACCTGTGATCATGAAAGCTGGGTCAGGACCCAAAGAACCAGGTCCAGGTCCAAGCGTGTGAAATGTGTTTCCTCAGGAGGGGGTCTGGAGTCTCCCTTAGAGAGAGGGGGAGAAGTTCAGCATCCGTGAGGAACTCGGAGTAGAGCCGCTGCTCCTTTGCGTTGAAAGGAGCCAGTTGAGGTGGTTCAGGATCATCTGGTAAGGATGAACCCTGGGCGCCTCCCTAGGGAGGTGTTCCAGGCACGTCCAGCTGGGAGGAGGCCTCGGGGAAGACCCAGGACCAGGTGGAGAGATTAGATCTCCACACTGGCCTGGGAACGCCTCAGGATCCCCAGTTAGAGCTGGTTAATGTGGCCCGGGAAAGGGAAGTTTGGGGTCCCCTGCTGGAGCTGCTGCCCCCGAGACCCGACCCTGGATAAGAGGCTGAAGATGAGATGATTGTGACTCTCTTTCTATGTTCTCTCTTGTTTCAAACCTTTTTAAAATAAAAGGTAAAATTAAACTTTACGTTGTCAGGTGATGCACCGTCACATAACGTCTGGGACGGATGCAGGTGAAGCTCATCCTCCTGCCATCACGTCTAATTACTCTCGTTTTCATCTCCGCACATCACTGAGACACAATCCCACGCACACGGTGAAGCACGGCGGAGGCTAATGAAACACATGTACAGGGTAAACAGTCATCTGGCCCCCTGTGTGAGGCGGTGACGTTGGCGTTATTAGCTCCATTACGACCCATATGGCTTTTTAATGTGGGGTAATAAAGTGTGAGGAGAGGAGGCCGGGGGGGGGGGGGGGGGGGGGGGTAACGTACGTCGCGGGTCCACAGCTGGAGTACAGCACGTGAAATAAGCGAAGGCTCACCTCCGTTCAGGTCTCAAGGAGACGCTCTTACCCTCCTGGATGAACTCGCAGCTCTTTAATTCTCACCTGCTCGGGCTGCACGTGTCGTCTGGGTTACTGTGATCTCCTCTGAATCCTGTCTCGTCCTGTATCACCGTTCACCGCTCACCTCAATTATCTCAGGCTCATCCTCTGTGCTGAGTGGCATTAGCAGCCGTGTTTCCAGCTGTGCTCGCCGTCATTAAAGAGGCATTAACAGCTTTTATCACGTTAAGTCATGAATTATGCAAAAGAAGTGAGCGCTTTGAATCTGGGAGACTTCTTACATCGATATAAGGCAATCGTTGATAATAACATGTTAATGTATTGGAGCTATATCAGATTCATGCTCAGTGTCTGAGTGTCTACAATGAATGGTTTCTCATGGTGAGCGTCCAGAGGCAGTGCAGTGAGTCCTTTATGAAGCGGGACATAAGGTCAGGGCTGGAGGTCGCCGCCCTTTACAATTATTTATTGGCATAGTTTTGTTTTTGTTGTAAATGTTATGATTCTTTGGAACATGTGAAGCAGTTTGTGTCGCATGAATTGTACTAAAGTTCATTGTTATCACTATTAAAGGTCAGCGGTGTCGAGACAGTTTACATTTATTTAAACGGTGCAAAAGCATGTGTTAAAGTTCAATTCAGGTTTAATTGACTTTGCCTGAAGACAAAGGTCCCTGCAAAACAGGCTCTGGATGCAGATCTGAGTCCCTGCAAAACAGTCTCTGGATGCAGGTCTGAGTCCCTGCAAAACAGGCTCTGGATGCAGGTCTGAGTCCCTGCAAAACAGTCTCTGGATGCAGGTCTGTGTCCCTGCAAAACAGTCTCTGGATGCAGGTCTGTGTCCCTGCAAAACAGGCTCTGGATGCAGGTCTGAGTCCCTGCAAAACAGGCTCTGGATGCAGGTCTGAGTCCCTGCAAAACAGGCTCTGGATGCAGGTCTGTGTCCCTGCAAAACAGGCTCTGGATGCAGGTCTGAGTCCCTGCAAAACAGTCTCTGGATGCAGGTCCGTGTCCCTGCAAAACAGGCTCTGGATGCAGGTCTGTGTCCCTGCAAAACAGGCTCTGGATGCAGGTCTGTGTCCCTGCAAAACAGGCTCTGGATGCAGGTCTGTGTCCCTGCAAAACAGTCTCTGGATGCAGGTCTGTGTCCCTGCAAAACAGCTCTGGATGCAGGTCTGTGTCCCTGCAAAACAGTCTCTGGATGCAGGTTGGCGAGACAGAGCCGGGACTTGTCCCAGGTGTGTTCACAAGTCGTTTTAGTCCTGCGTCTGCAAACTCACCCTTTCCTGTAGCGAGGGGGTCTGAGGACAGTTACACGCAGAGAGTGGAAGAACAGCAAGGCGAGGGTCAAAACCACTGCTGCACATCCAGACTACTACAAGTGCAACGTGCTCATGTTGCTCCTTTCAGTGCTTTGTTCACTTGAAGATGACGTCTGTGACTTCCCTAAAGTTACTGCTCTCTCCAGCTGTGACAGATGTTTCCAATGATGCCTGGACCACAGAGTAAATGACAGAGCAGGACGAAGTGTCTGGAGGAATCATCCTGTGTACAGGTTGATAAATGTGAGTGAAGCGTGACACTACGGCGCTGCTGCTGCTTTCAGTGCATCAGTGCGAGATGATGATGTCGCTCACCGCTACACTTTTAGAAACCGATCACGTCCAACTCCATACGCATCAATCACGGGGCGGTCAGATGAAGTGATGAGCCCGGTCCGGTGTCATTCGTCCACGTTTTGTTTCCCTTCGTCGCACGTAAGCGCCGATGATTCCAAGCCAAGTGTGAAGTCAGACAGCTGGTGGAGATGGATGGTGACCCGTCAGAGAAGATCTGCCAGCGGACAGTGACTCGGAGTGAGTCACCTGAGCGACACACCTTCATACTGACTGACTCACTGACTCACTGACTCACTGAAGAGCAACGCTGCAGACCAAAGTTCTGTAACTACGGCCTCACAGTCGCCATGCAACGATGAGACTGAAGACAAACCAGGAGTGGAAAAAAGTCCCACTACAGACACATTTAAAAGCTACTCTGCCATGATTCATATTTTGTTTAACGTGGTTTTCCCAGCTTTCATGACCATAGGTGAGGGAAGCACTGAGGATAAAAGCGCGGCACAACCGCAGCCCCCAGAAACTCGAGCGTCATCGACCAAAACGTCCGACAGACGAAGACGCCGCGCTGCTGATGCCTGCCAGTCGCCCGCCGTCACCTCTCTTCTCTCACTCGTGTCTTCACCACACGCACACTCACAATCACACACACACACACACACACACACACACACACACACACACACACACACACACACACACACACACACACACACACACACACACACACACACACACACACACACACACACACACACACACACACACACACACACACACACACACACACACACACACACACACACACACACACACACACACACACACACACACACACACACACACACACACACACACACACACGTCTCCCTTGAATATTTATGCAAACGTGAGTGTGTGTCCGGCCTCGTATGTCCCTTCCTGTGTGTGTGTGTGTATGAAAACTTGGACCTGCAGTGTGAACGCAGCCTCAGTGATCTGTCCTCTGCAGCCGAGTCGTACCGGCGTGCGGCCCCTGGCGTGCGGCCCCTGGCGTGCGGCCCCTGGCGTGCAGGTGCTGCTTCCCTCCCTGCTGATGCCACTGAGGGGCTCTGAGCTCCGGATTCATGCCAGCATCCTCCTCCAGTCACCGCCTCCGTGCGTGATCGCTGCTCTTAATGAATTACGAGGATTGACTCGGGTTACAGCGCGCTGCGTCCAAATCCCCATTTAATTGAAACACGATACCGGGCCGAGGGGCACGAGGGGCCGCAAATTGGAACATCCGCTCCGTAATCAAACCGCCATCTGTTGCTATGACGTCCGGAGCGATGCTGGGAGAGAGCGGGGGAGCTGATGAGGCCCGCCGCGGTATCCAATCACGGTCAGGCGGCAGCGGCGCAATCAAACGACCGCAGTGGACCGCTTCATGAGACGAGACAGAACATGCAGAAACACAAATCCATTCAGAGGAACGACAGGAAGAGCGGGTCGGAGGAAGAAGGGAGGAGGGAGGAGAGGAAAAGAACAGGAAGGAAAGGATGTGTCATTAGAAGAGAGAGAAGAGGAGACAGAGGGTCAAGAAAAGAAAGGAAGAGGGAAATAGAAACAACAGAAAAGCAGAAAAAGAAGGAAAGGAGGAGAGGAAAAGGGCAAAGAAAGGGAAAGAAATGAGTGAAAGGAAGGATAGAAGAAGGAAAGGAGATGAGGAGAGGGGGAAGGAAATGAGAGGAACACATTAGAGAGATGGAAACGATAGAAACAGAAGTAAAAATGAAAGAAAGGAAATGAAAGGAGGAAAAGAGGCGAAGGAAAGGAATGGAACAGAAATGAAAGGATAGAAAAGGGAGGAAAAGAAGAAGAAAGCAGGAATGAAGAGAAAATGCATCAAGGGCAGATAGCAGGACCGGACCAGGACGGACCAGACCAGACCTGACTTTAAAATACAGGACCAGCCAAGACTGGACTGGGCAGGACCAGACAGGACCGGACCAGAAGGGACCGGACCCGGACAGACAGGACCTGACTTTAAAAAACAGGACCGGACCACAATGGACCGGACAAGACTGGAGTTTAAGATACAGGACCAGACAAGACTGGACAAGACCGGACTTGAAAATAAAGGACCAGAAAGGCCCACAAAGAACGGGACATGATTTGAAAATACAAGTCCAGATAAGACCAGACCAGAACGGACCGGACCAGACCGGGCCAGACAAGACCGGACAAGACCGGACTTCAAAATACAGGACCAGCCAGACAAGACCAGACAGGAAGGGACTTGAAAACACAAGTCCAGATAAGTCCGGACAAGACAGGACCAGACCGGGCTGGACGGGACCTCCGCAGGTCTCCTCAGCTCGTCCTCCGTCTCTCCCCGGTGCTGCTGGGGAACTTCCAGGCGGCGTGGCCAGGTTTTTCCCATTCAGGCGTCTGGTGAGAGGAGTGAGACCTCATCGTCCTCAGTGTCCTCAGCGTCTCATCAGACAGAATCAGTAACAACCGTCACGCTGATGTGACGCTGATGTGACGCTGATGTGACGCTGATGTGACGCTGATGTGACGCTGATGTGACGGCGAGCAGGGCAGCAATGAATCATGGGAAAAGGGCAGATGCTCTCCTTACGTCATTGATCGCAATCAGTTTCCTTTCACTCATCTGTCATCTGCTCCGTCACCACGCCGTCACTCAGAAGACACACACACACACACACACACACACACACACTCACGCACACGCACACACGCACACACACACACACACACACACACACACACACACACACACACACACACACACACACACACACACACACACACACACACACACACACACACACACACACACACACACACACACACACACACACACACACACACACACAGAGTTAAATCAGTATCGACACTATTAACAGGAGCAGCCAGTCGTTGAGATGAAATGAGTCGGTCAGGCCTGAGCAGGCCGGGTCCACCTCTGAGGGGCTCACACACCGCACACACACACACACACACACACACACACACACACACACACACACACACACACACACACACACACACACACACACACACACACACACACACACACACACACACACACACACACACACACACACACACACACACACACACACACACACACACACACACACACACACACACACACACACACACACACACACAATCAGCTGCACGTCAACTGGAACAAACCATTTAATCTCTTTCTTACACACACACACACACACACACACACACACACACACACTCCTGTACCTTCAAGTGTTCCCTCCAAACCTACATTTTTTGGACTAACGTTAGCTTCAGTAAACCGCTGCCTGCTATAAACCTGGGACGGCGTCCTGTCATGCACAGCGCCGGTCTTCTTCTTCTTCCTGTTTTGGGAGCACCTACTCCTGGTGTTGGAGTGACAACGCAGCGGTGAGTCAATTCTTTCGGAGCCAGGTATGAAAACCCTTGTTCCCTGCGTGTGACTCAGCCTGCAGAAAACAAACTGCACCTCCTCCAACCCTCATGATGAGTCCTTGACTGACTGAGCTGCAGCGTCTCTCTGTCCGTTAGCCGCTAATGCTAAAGCAGCTCGGGAGCCTCCACCTCTGCCTCCACTAATGAGACGCTCCATTAGCTGCAGTGAGACTCGTGTAAATGCCAGGTTTGACATCTGGGAGTGAGGCGGGGTGATGCTGCGGCCACACACGCACACACACACACACACACACACACACACACACACACACACAGGAAGCTTGTAGGCCCATACAAGGCCGGACACACGCTCACGTTTGCATAAATATGTGCACATTAGCACATGACAAAGGCAGAGACCACAGGGGGACGTGTGTGTGTGTGTGTGTGTGTGTGTGTGTGGTGAAGACAGGAATGTGTTAATGATGTTAACACGAGTGAGAGGAGAGAGGTGACGGCGGGCGACTGGCAGGCATCAGCAGCGCGGCGTCTTCTTCTGTCGGACGTTTCGGTCGATGACGCTCGAGTTTCTGGGGGCTGCGGTTGTGCCGCGCTTTTATCCTCAGTGCTTCACAGTTTACACACACACACACAATCACACACACACACACACACACACACACGCTGATGAGCTGCCAGCGACCAGCCTTGAAGTCGCCAGGTGCAGTGCAGTGTGCAGCTCTGACTGATGTGGAGCGATTTGGGGTTCAAGCTTTGACCCAGGACGCTGTGACCACCGCTCAGTGATCCTCTCTCTATGAGGGGTTTGGATCTGCGGACCACATCATCAGTTTGTCCCCTCTCACAAAACGACATCATTTCACTTGAAAGAAGTCAATGAATGTTGACTTTCGGTTTCACTCAGGACACGATCGGTCTGTTAGTTTGACTCATCCACAACCGTCCTCCTTATGCAGAGTTTCAGTATTTTTATTTCCTAGGAGCGGCACGCTTGCCGTCCCCGGTCCGTTTGGGAGAGGTGGGCTTTAGTAAAGCACGTTTTGCACGTGTACGAGCACGCGCACATGTACGAGCACGAGCATGCGCACGTGTACGAGCACGAGGCCTACGGTGGTTCTGAGGTCATTTCCTGTGCGCCTGTTGGGACGTAGAAAAAAGAAGGAGGGACCATGCGCGGACATTTCAAACAATGGCGGTGAAAGGTTCACGTTGGTGTGATGCGGAGGTGGAGTGTTTACTGCAGATTTGGTCGATGAAAAGATTCAAAAACAGTCGACAAGACGCACAAAAACTCCGAGGTCTACGGAAAGATCTGGAAACAAAGCCACGCATCGCCATGACGTCATCAATGCGTGTGACGTGTTACGGCGTGATGACGTATAGGCAGCAAGAAGCATTCTCCGAGGCCCAGGTAGTGTGAGTACAAACGGGCCTGGAGGGGGGGACAAGGACCCTAAAGCACGGGGCACGGGACGGAGGCACAGTGAGAGTGCGCCCTCATACTGGACCACGATTGGCTTCATGTCTTGACTTAAGTCACGCGGGCACTAGCGCTCTTTGTCGGGTAAATGTAAACATGAGTCGTTCGTCCTTATCGCTGAGGTCAGACTCAAACACACAACACATCACTTCCTGAGAGTTTAGTGCAGCCAGTGGAAAAGCTTCAAGTGTTGGATAGAAACCGTCTCAGTCGGGGATAAAGAAATGTATTTATATGGAAATTATTTTGGGGTTATTCCTTTAAAAGGTTCCATGTGCAACAATGAACAAGGGGAATGTAAATGTGTCTCGTCTTGTGTACGGAGGACGCATTCATATGCAAAACCTCAGGAGAATGCATCCAACGCTGCACAAAGTTTGGGGATAAAAGCAGCGAAAAAACAAAACCGAAAAACAAAAAAAGCAACAGATGAAAGTAAATCTGCAGCTCTCGGAAAATGTCAAACAAAATGGGGTCTTTTCAAAATGCCAAGTGAAGCGGGGGGGATCAGAGGAAGGGGTGAACTTCATGTTTTAAACATGCAAAACCACCAAATCCCCTCTGTTTTCTCTTGTTTTAATTTTATATATATGTGTTTTTTTAGTTTGGAGGCTGTTTCATTGTGCGAGAACAACAGCCATTACTCCTGCCAATCGCTGCCTGTTGCCATGACAACAGGGCCTCAGCATCTTCTAAAAATAAGACCAAGGCGGGAAAGATTAGAGGAAGCTGCCGGGGTAACCCCCCCCCCCCCCCCAGACAGAGGAGGGATCGACCGGCATCGCACCACAACAACATGAGCAGACGCAGGAAAACAGAGGGAATCATTTCAGCCCAGAGGAACAGGAGCTTCTGCAGACGTCATCTCCTCCGTTCACAGCTGATTAGAAACACAACAGGGTGATGGAGATCAGCCTGAGATAGTTAAATGACGTTACAGCAGAGTGGGGTGATGACACGACAACTTTACTGAGAGGATTTTAAAAAAAAGTTTATACTAAATGGGAAAGAGATGAAACCAAAGTGTCACCATGAACTCTTTCAATGGAAGTACTGTCGTGTGTTTGTGTGTGTGTGTGTGTGTGTGTGTGTGTGTGTGTGTGTGTGTGTAATGTTATCCTAAAACAAAGAGTGACAGTAAGGGCGCGCTCACACTGTGCCTCCGTACCGTGCCCCAGCAGGTTTCACAGCTAAAGTCTGGTTCCTTTGACCAGTGTGAGTGCAACCGTACCGCGGCTAGGAGCGGCACGCTTGCCGTCCACGGCCCGTTTGGGAGAGGTGGGCTTTAGTAAAGCACGTTTGCACATGTACGAGCACGAGCGTGTGCACGTGTACGAGCACGAGGCCTACGGCGGTTCTGACGTCACTTTATGTGCGCCCGTTCGGCAAAAACCTTCTCATTCCTGCCGTTCAGTTCAACTCAAGTTGTCGCCTTCCAACGTCGACTAAACGCGTCGTCTCATCACAATGAGTCCAAAAAACCCACAAAGCCAAAACGTTACCATGTTTTCTGCGCTGCTTTCCATCATGTGGTCAGAAGGCCGCGCACTTTTGTAAACAAAGTGACGCATCGTCTCCCCGTCTCTTCTTCTCCGTTGTTGGTGTATTTCAGTGGCAGTTACAGCGCCACCTCCAGGCCTGGCATGGGTACCACAGCATTTGAAGTCGCTGCACCTGGTTTCCTGTGGACGTGATATCCACTGAACAGTTGTTGTCTCACCTGAATCCCCCGTCTGACTGCTCAGGGTTATTGATCCAACAAACGTGTATGTACTGATTTTGCTGGCCTCTAAGTTTTCTTGAGGACGTTCATGAGATGTGACTGCAGTCGAACATGTGTCTGCAGTCACAGTGACACCAGTGTGAACGACCAATGAACCGCCAACTTTAAGGGACGAGAGGAGGGAGGATGTTTATGTGTCCCCGGCTCATTTTGCTCATTAAGGACAGCAGAAAGCAAAGATGACTGCAGCCAACACACACGCACACACACACACACACACTGAGATAACAGACGTGTCTGTGCAGTTGTAATGATGATGACGGGCGCTCTATGATCAGTCGGGGTGGGAGTCTTTGGGTGCCTTACCTTCATAAGAACGGACTCGCTGAGCTTTTCTCTGTTGACGATCTTTATGGCGACTTTCTGACACGTGACACAGTGGATGCCGAGCTTCACCAGACCTGAAACACAAGAATCAAACACAATTCACGTCAAGTTATTTAGTCAATGTTTGTCTGATTCAGATGGGAGTGATGTGACGTGCACAAAAATACTTCAGTGGACAGGTTTAGAACTATGGATCTGGATGAATGACCTCATGAAAGGTGATTCAGATTCAAGCCCGACGACTGAACCGAACCCATGCCTTTTAAACCCCAACCCTAACCCAACCCTAACCCCCTTACCCTAACCCCTAACCCTAACCCCCTTACCCTAACCCCTAACCCTAACCCCTTACTCTAACCCCCTAACCCTAACCCTTTCCCCCTAACCCTACCCTAACCCCAACCCTAACCCCCTAACTCCTAACCCTAACCCCTTACTCTAACCCCCTAACCCTAACCCTTTCCCCCTAACCCTACCCTAACCCCCTAACCCTAACCCCCTAACTCCTAACACTAACCCTAACCCCTTACTCTAACCCCCTAACCCTAACCCTTTCCCCCTAACCCTACCCTAACCCCCTAACCCTAACCCCCTAACTCCTAACCCTAACCCCCTAACCCTAACCCCCTAACCCTAACCCCCTAACTCCTATCCCTAACCCCCTAACCCTAACCCTAACCCCTTACTCTAACCCCCTAACCCAACCCTAACCCTAACCCCCTAACCCAACCCTAACCCTAACCCCCTAACCCTAACCCCAATGTGTCCTGTGATAGACTGGCGTCCTGTCCAGGGTGGACCCCGCCTCACGCCCGATGTCAGCTGGGATCGGCATCAGCGACCCCGATAGGGACAAGTGGTTGAAGATGAATGAATGATATATTGAATCAAATTGTGGCGGTATCCCATAGTCCTAATATATAAACAAACATTAACAAAACTCATGAATGACAATACTTTAAAATACTGAGATAACAGACGTGTCTCTGTCAGTGTAATGATGTTGAAGGGCACTCTTTGATTAGTAATGCTTGTTTGCACACATGTTATTTGCACACATGTTGTTTGCACACATGTTATTTGCACACATGTAGCCGGTTGGACGCCCTGCTCCTCTCCCGGCTGGATGCTGTTTGTCACTTTATGAAGCATCAACCAGGCGGATAAAAGTGCAATCAAAATGCACTCTGCAACTCCTGAGTCTCTTTTTTCATTATGTACTTCTGAGAACGTGCCTGACATGACTCTCACGCCGTAACGGATGTGTCAACTCGCAGTGCTTTTATTTTTATTACAGCGGCAACGGCTCCATCCATCTCTATCAAAGCTCTGACACCTGGGAGTATGTTTCACTTTGTACTGAAGGTCTGCAGACCGGAGTGGAAATGCCACTGCGCATATGCATCTCTTCATTACCTCTCGCTGCATATATATTTTTCGCAGGAGATGAGTGTCTCACTATTTGAAAGGTGATTTCCCTGCAGGGTCCGCAAAGAAAAACAAGTAGATTCATAAGCAGCGGGGGTGTTTGGGGGCCGGTACGGCAGCCTGGGGGCTCTTTTATGTCTCCAGTTAGAACAGAAATGGCATCCTGGGCGACATTCAGACAGTCTCATTGATCTTGTTGTCAGAGCGGCTCGAGGACCGCAACGACTGCTTAACACAACACAGGACTAGGAAAGCCCCGTAAAGACTGCTCTGTGTGAAGGCACGCACAAACACGCTCACCCCCACAGGTAACGAGCGGTGCCGTAGAGCCGTGCTCGAAGGCGGAAGCACCATGGATTAGTTTCTCTTCTCATGGTGTTATCAAAGGAGGATGAACGGACCCGTGTGATGGGAAAGAAGAAGAGGACGAGACGCAGGAGGACCTTCCAGCTAGGGTTGGGTACGACGGACGCCACTGAGCCCAACATCGTGATTTTAAAGCCCTGCCCATCTCCCGTCCACACCAACACTAGGGTGGGGCTTTGCCATGGCGTTAATGGCTTTAATTGCGTGCTTAAAAAGTACGGGATGAATTCTTCTGTTTAATATGTCCTGTGATGATGGAGCATCGTACCGTCCCGAGGAACTCTCTGACTGTCGTCTCTCTTTCAGAGAAAACCAGGAGAAGATGATCTACTTCCTGCTGCTGGACCGCAAGGAGCGCTACCCGAGCCACGAGGACCAGAACCTGCCGCCACGCACTGAGATCGGTAAGCCAGTCCAGCGGAAGTACAGCCACAGACAGAGACACGTTTTTTTCTAAGCCCCCACCACAGCCACTTCCTGTTTGATCCAATCAGGAAGCTCCGTCAGCGTCAGTTCTCTGAGTGTCCACTAGGGGCAGGTTTCATAACAGAGCAGTTTCTCATTGAGCCCCATGTTAAACAGGCCGTTTCCACAGCATCATTAAACCTGTTTAAGGACAAAAGAACATTCTAGTCTGTGTGTTTAGCTCAGATCTCCATGACAACACTGGGAGGGGGGGACAAGTACCCTAAAGCACAGGGCACGGGACGGATGCACAGTGGGAGGGCGCCCTTAAAGTGTATGAATAATTAGGGGCGTGGCCTCTTGAGTGACAGCTAGCCCCTGGCCCTCACTTCTCCCCGGAGGTAAACGTCAGCCAGATGGAAGCTAGCAGTTCATCTGCATTAGCATCAGGTTAAAGGAAGCTAATATTAGCAGCTATAAGCGCACAAATGCTGTGCCTCCGCTACACACACTCTGCAAACCCTCAGCCCGCGTAAACCCCGGGGGTCTGATCCTGGACCTTTCCCTGTTTCATCTTCCAGTGTAGTTTAATGGAGTTAATGCCAAAGTCTGGTCTAAATTCCATGTGAACAGGTGCGTTGGAAATATGTTTCGGATGCTTATTTCCCCCACTGTCATCCCTCAAAGTCATCTAAAAGAACGCTGTCGAGATTTTGAAGCTCCCGAGGAATTCTGTCAAGACCTGGTTCTGTCAGTACCCTCCTCTCTTCCGTTATGTGTGAGTTCGTCTCCCTCTGTCTGTGTTTCCCTGCATGTTCTCTCCCTCGTCTCTGTGTAGGTCCGGTAGGCGACCCCCCTAAGCTGCAGCCTGTTACGCTGATTACCCCAACACCTTAAATACCTGAAGCTGACAGGCATGCAGCGCCGGACTGTCGTCGACCCTTGACTGGTTAAACTCTTCCCCCCGGACTGGCGTCCCCTTCCTCGTTGTGGTTTTCACGCTCTGTAGTGTTTTGCATTTATTCGTTTATATTATTAAACGTTTGATTTGTACTTTTACTTTTTGTCTGTCTGTGTCTGCATTGGGTCCACCTTTTGTGTTATACCTGTACCGTTCATGACAACTTCTTTTGTGATTAAAAAATAAATGAATTGTGACTGTGACCCTTCTGGATGTGATGGAAAACCGTAGAGAGGCCGAGCAGTGCAGCGGTAGATTTTTATCCGCGTTTCCAAAAAGTGCTTAAAAAGCGATTTGGCCGTGGGCGAAAATGAAAAGGACCACCAGGTCGGGGATCAACTCCTGCATGCGTCCGTAGATGAGCAGAACAATACTTTGGACTCAGCGAAAAACAAAGAAAAGTGCCATAAAAGTGATGTCATGTCACATTCATGTCTCCACACACTGTAGCAAAGGTATTTAAAGTATGTGTTAGAGCCACATGGGCCCGGGGGGAGCTGTAACAATGACTTACGTCCACTAAAAACACATCTGGGCGCCCGTAATCTTTGCTTTTCTCATAACGACTCCTCCGACACCTGAGTGCGAGAGCCTCTGTCTGAACACAAAGCCGCTCTCTTCTATGCTTTTGATTCAATCCAGCACGAAAATCATAACGGCGCTTTATGTTTGACATTTTTCATCGTGCGTCTCAGTTATTAGAGTCATTATGAAACCCTCAAGTAATAATCTCTGACATTTCCACATCCAGAACGTCCCACTTTGTTCCACCCTGCCTCATCATTACGGTATAATTCAGCGAGTTCATTAAAGCTTTTACATTTGCTGTTTGAGAAACCGTTCAGCGAGTCCATTCTACGCGGCGGACAGGCGAGGAACAACGCAATATAGACGTAAACAAGTAGATTCATAAGCAGCGGGGGTGTTTGGGGGCCGGTACGGCAGCCTGGGGGCTCTTTTATGTCTCCAGTTAGAACAGAAATGGCATCCTGGGCGACATTCAGACAGTCTCATTGATCTTGTTGTCAGAGCGGCTCGAGGACCGCAACGACTGCTTAACACAACACAGGACTAGGAAAGCCCCGTAAAGACTGCTCTGTGTGAAGGCACGCACAAACACGCTCACCCCCACAGGTAACGAGCGGTGCCGTAGAGCCGTGCTCGAAGGCGGAAGCACCATGGATTAGTTTCTCTTCTCATGGTGTTATCAAAGGAGGATGAACGGACCCGTGTGATGGGAAAGAAGAAGAGGACGAGACGCAGGAGGACCTTCCAGCTAGGGTTGGGTACGACGGACGCCACTGAGCCCAACATCGTGATTTTAAAGCCCTGCCCATCTCCCGTCCACACCAACACTAGGGTGGGGCTTTGCCATGGCGTTAATGGCTTTAATTGCGTGCTTAAAAAGTACGGGATGAATTCTTCTGTTTAATATGTCCTGTGATGATGGAGCATCGTACCGTCCCGAGGAACTCTCTGACTGTCGTCTCTCTTTCAGAGAAATGCAGGAGAAGATGATCTACTTCCTGCTGCTGGACCGCAAGGAGCGCTACCCGAGCCACGAGGACCAGAACCTGCCGCCACGCACTGAGATCGGTAAGCCAGTCCAGCTGAAGTACAGCCACAGACAGAGACACGTTTTTTTCTAAGCCCCCACCACAGCCACTTCCTGTTTGATCCAATCAGGAAGCTCCGTCAGCGTCAGTTCTCTGAGTGTCCACTAGGGGCAGGTTTCATAACAGAGCAGTTTCTCATTGAGCCCCATGTTAAACAGGCCGTTTCCACAGCATCATTAAACCTGTTTAAGGACAAAAGAACATTCTAGTCTGTGTGTTTAGCTCAGATCTCCATGACAACACTGGGAGGGGGGGACAAGTACCCTAAAGCACAGGGCACGGGACGGATGCACAGTGGGAGGGCGCCCTTAAAGTGTATGAATAATTAGGGGCGTGGCCTCTTGAGTGACAGCTAGCCCCTGGCCCTCACTTCTCCCCGGAGGTAAACGTCAGCCAGATGGAAGCTAGCAGTTCATCTGCATTAGCATCAGGTTAAAGGAAGCTAATATTAGCAGCTATAAGCGCACAAATGCTGTGCCTCCGCTACACACACTCTGCAAACCCTCAGCCCGCGTAAACCCCGGGGGTCTGATCCTGGACCTTTCCCTGTTTCATCTTCCAGTGTAGTTTAATGGAGTTAATGCCAAAGTCTGGTCTAAATTCCATGTGAACAGGTGCGTTGGAAATATGTTTCGGATGCTTATTTCCCCCACTGTCATCCCTCAAAGTCATCTAAAAGAACGCTGTCGAGATTTTGAAGCTCCCGAGGAATTCTGTCAAGACCTGGTTCTGTCAGTAGCCTCCTCTCTTCCGTTCTGTGTGAGTTTGTCTCCCCCTGTCTGTGTTTCCCTGCATGTTCTCTCCCTCGTCTCTGTGTAGGTCCGGTAGGCGACCCCCCTAAGCTGCAGCCTGTTACGCTGATTACCCCAACACCTTAAATACCTGAAGCTGACAGGCATGCAGCGCCGGACTGTCGTCGACCCTTGACTGGTTAAACTCTTCCCCCCGGACTGGCGTCCCCTTCCTCGTTGTGGTTTTCACGCTCTGTAGTGTTTTGCATTTATTCGTTTATATTATTAAACGTTTGATTTGTACTTTTACTTTTTGTCTGTCTGTGTCTGCATTGGGTCCACCTTTTGTGTTATACCTGTACCGTTCATGACAACTTCTTTTGTGATTAAAAAATAAATGAATTGTGACTGTGACCCTTCTGGATGTGATGGAAAACCGTAGAGAGGCCGAGCAGTGCAGCGGTAGATTTTTATCCGCGTTTCCAAAAAGTGCTTAAAAAGCGATTTGGCCGTGGGCGAAAATGAAAAGGACCACCAGGTCGGGGATCAACTCCTGCATGCGTCCGTAGATGAGCAGAACAATACTTTGGACTCAGCGAAAAACAAAGAAAAGTGCCATAAAAGTGATGTCATGTCACATTCATGTCTCCACACACTGTAGCAAAGGTATTTAAAGTATGTGTTAGAGCCACATGGGCCCGGGGGGAGCTGTAACAATGACTTACGTCCACTAAAAACACATCTGGGCGCCCGTAATCTTTGCTTTTCTCATAACGACTCCTCCGACACCTGAGTGCGAGAGCCTCTGTCTGAACACAAAGCCGCTCTCTTCTATGCTTTTGATTCAATCCAGCACGAAAATCATAACGGCGCTTTATGTTTGACATTTTTCATCGTGCGTCTCAGTTATTAGAGTCATTATGAAACCCTCAAGTAATAATCTCTGACATTTCCACATCCAGAACGTCCCACTTTGTTCCACCCTGCCTCATCATTACGGTATAATTCAGCGAGTTCATTAAAGCTTTTACATTTGCTGTTTGAGAAACCGTTCAGCGAGTCCATTCTACGCGGCGGACAGGCGAGGAACAACGCAATATAGACGTAAAAGAAAAGAAAACACCAATCCTGGTAATTCACCTGTCGCCTGAAGGTCTATTTGTTCCATTAATAATGTTTGTTTCAGGCAAGTTTACGAATTTATGGATAATTCTGAATGAAAATCAACTTTATAGCACATTTCATACACCGCGGGAGTTCAATGTGATTTACGGGCTAATAAAATGTGATTTACGGGCTAATAAAAAACGCAAAAGATGTACAATTTTGAAAAGTGCAAAGGTACAGACATGTGATACAACATTTGAAAAGATACCCTTATGTTATGTGTCGAATAAAAGTGAGGATATGAAACGTATTCTCAAAATGTGTCGGTTAAGTTCAATCGACAAAAGGTGACGACGTCAAAGACTGTGTGCACAACAACTCTGGGGCGGGGTTTTGTTCCTGACTGAGGTGTTCTGAATGTGGAAGAAGATTTCATGGCAACACCCATAGACTGTGTATAAAGATAGAGGTCTCCCTGAAAGTGAAGTCAAAACATCTGGATCGCCCCCTGGTGGCTGGCTGCAGTATAGGTCATGAGTCCCACCCCTCCGTGTTAGCAGATGGGAAATGGGCCAAATTAAAAAACTCAAAGTTCACCTCAAATACATTTTAGGTTGTTATTTTTTCTGATTATTTCTGTATTAATTTGCTGTCTGATGCTACAAAAACGGGGTGAAGCATTATGATTTACAGCTGTGGCTTTGAAAACGCCCGATCCCTACTGGCTCCAACATGGCGGCGCCCTTATCAGGGATATTTTGATGTCACTTTTGTGCAGTTGGAGGAAGTGGCGGCGCATCGTCCAACTTTATAACCGTCTGTGGAAACACCCAATAGGGCTCGTGGCTCTTGTGATGTTGTGTCGCCTACTACTTATTAAAGTTGGACCCGAAAATATTCAACTATTCGGATATTTGTTCGATGGGTAGGTAGTTGGTTTTCAGTTTTGGGGTTCAGGCATTCACGTGTATATATTTCTAATCCTGTAGAAGAACCGAATCCTTAAAAATGTCTTTAACTAAACCGGAACACACGTGTGTCTTTATTGCGTTTTTGTCATGATCTGGTTCTGTCAGTTCCCTCCTCTCTTCCGTTCTGTGTGAGTTTGTCTCTCTCTGTCTGTGTTTCCCTGCATGTTCTCTCCCTCGTCTCTGTGTAGGTCCGGTAGGCGTTCCCCCCAAGCTGCAGCCTGTTATGCTGATTTTTCCAACACCTTAAATACCCCAAGCTGACAGGCATGCAGCGCCGGACCGCCATCGACCCTGTATTGGTAAAACTCTTCACCCCGGACTGGCGTCCCCTTTCTTGTTGTGGTTCACGCTCCCCGTAGTAAGTTGATGAATCGTGTTTGTTTTCTGTTTTCTCCGTAGTTTCCTGTGTTCCCGTTTCCCGTCCGTCTCCTGATCTTCCGTCGTCTTCCTGTTCCTGTAATTCCCGTGTCCGTTTAGTTAGTCTTGGTGTTTGTTTATCTGTAGTGTTTTTGCGTTTATCCGTTTATTATATTAAACGTTTATTTTGTACTTTACCTTTTGTCTGTGTCTGCATTGGGCGCACCTTTCTGTGTTATACCTGAACCGTTCATGACAGTTTTGCTGTCATTCACTGTCACTTTTCTGTCCTCACAGCGAGGGGAAAGGCAACTCTGCACCCCGCTAACTTGCTGCTCCGCTAACAACATTAGCTGTTCAGTTTAAACAATGCTGAGTTGAAAAGAAATGTAAATACAGGCTGAAATTCATCGTGGTGTGCTGTCAGGAAGAAGCTCTGTGCAGGTGACATGTCCGCTCGAGTTATAACAGCAGTCTGATGTGTCTGTAAGTTATTCTGTAGCAGCTGTTTTCAAGTGACTTAATGACCGTAAACAAAGAGAACGGCTGTGCAATTATTACCAAGGCTCAAACAAATGGTGTTCAGGACGACCCCACTACTTATCAAACTGAAACATCTAAAAATATGGCTGTGAAATAACTCTACTGTGTCATTAAGGGCGCACTCACACTGTCCTTCCGCACCAAGCCAAAACAGGTTTTTCAGCTAAAGCCTAGTGCGTTTGACCAGTGTGAGTGCAACCGCTCCGCGCATTACTGCGGACAGCGGGCCGTCCACGGCCTGTTTGGGAGAGGTGGGCTTTAGTAAAGCACATTTGCACATGTACGAGCACGAGCGTGCGCACGTGTACGAGCACGAGGCCTACGGTGGTTCTGAGGTCATTTCCTGTGCGCCTGTTGGGACATAGAAAAAAGAAGGAGGGACCATGCGCGGACACGTTGGTGTGATGCGGAGGTGGAGTGTTTACTGCAGATTTGGTCGATGAAAAGATTCAAAAACAGTCGACAAGACGCACAAAAACTCCGAGGTCTACGGAAAGATCTGGAAACAAAGCCACGCATCGCCATGACGTCATCAATGCGTGTGACGTGTTACGGCGTGATGACGTATAGGCAGCAAGAAGCATTCTCCGAGGCCCAGGTAGTGTGAGTACAAACGGGCCTGGAGGGGGGGACAAGGACCCTAAAGCACGGGGCACGGGACGGAGGAACAGTGTGAGTGCGCCCTAAATCATCCAGGAAAGTCCCACGTTTCTGCGTTGAGTGACAGTAACATTAAAGTAAAAACCAGGTCTAATAAAAGCCTTTTCCTGCCTCATTTGAGTCCATTAGACATTAAACACGAGCGCTGTGTTCCCTTGCAGTATCGACTAATTGGAACCAACACACCAGCGGATAATCATAATCAAGGCCTGACCAGAGGCACGAGCGTCCCCCGAGCAGGTTGGATGAATTAGCAAAGCCAGCTGGAAGGCACCGAATGATGAATACGAGGCATTAAATAAACAGTGAGTGAATGGAAACACTCTCTCTTGTTGTTTTGACTTTGATGTCGCACCTGAAAGGCAGAGCTAGTGCTCATCCATCCATCCATTCATAAAACTGTTTATCCAGCACCACTTACTCTACGCAGAGAGTTACAGACGTTATCGCATCTGTAGCCTTTTAAGTCTGTTGACGCAAAACACGGATACATCAGGAAGTGCTGTCTGGAGATGGGTTCATGTTGTTTCACAGCAGGGACTCACGGTGAAGGAGTGCTCAGCAGATTTAGCACCGCACGGAAACACCAAAAAACAACTACTTGTGGTTTGATGCTTTTCAGACCAACAACCTTGAATGTCGTCATTTGCATTTCATGATCACATACAATTATAATCAATAACTTTATCAGAAGCACTTCTCACTTTGTCGTCTGCTCCACGACCATTTTTCACACTCGCATACCAAACAGACAACAAGTGACGGGTCAGTCCCAACTCTCTAAGCCCTACGTTCAATTCAATTTCAATTCAATTTTATTTACAGTGCCAGATCATAACAAAAGTTATCCCAGGACACTTTACAGAGTAGGTTAGACCACACTTTATGACTTATTTATGATAAACATAGACTTCTACGTTCACACTGCAGTTCCAAGTGACCTGAATCCGATTCTTCCGCTCAAATGTGACCCATATCTGATTCTTCTGACATTATGAACATCATAAGTTGCATTGAATCTGCCATTTTTTAATCAGAATTAGGCCACTTTTAAATGTGCTACTGAATCGGCTATGTGTGAGATTTTTTAATTCATTGTGCACTGTTTTGGAAATGAATGACAAAGTTCATTCATTCATCTTCAGCCTCTTGTCCCTGTCGGAGTCGGGGGGGGCTGATCTCAGCTGACATCGGGTGCCAGTCTACCACAGGACACATAGAGACGAACAGAGACAGACAACCATTCACACCTACGGGTGATTTAGAGTCATCAATGAACCGAACACCTGCACGTCTTTGGACTGTGGGAGGAAACCGGAGAACCCGGAGAAAACCCACGCAGACACCTCTTATTGTGAGGCGACAGTGCTGACCACCACACCACCGAGGCTCATGTAATGACATCATACCGTGGGCATGGTACTATATTCCAGTATTACAGCACAGCAGCGGGATTCTGAGGACCACCTTAATGTGTTTGCTGCTAGACTGTGCTACAGCAAGGATCTGATAAGTATCTATATCTACATGAGACTCGCTGATCAATGCATCGCTGTGCATCCAAAGCACTCTGGCTCTCGCGGCTGGGTGTTTTTACAAGAACGGCTGACGTTTTCAGCTGGGAAGAAATGCTTTATTGAACACAGCCTTATTATGAAAGTAACACCAGCGATTGTCCAACCAATGAGAGTTTGGACGGACAACAATATATCCACCAACCAACCAGAACACAACAATGACTGCACGACCAATTGAGATAGCGGGGGCCAAATACCCAGAATACATTAAGGATATCCCAAGATTATCAAAGAAATGGGCAAACTTACGTAAACCAGACCGATAGGAGGCAGGCCAGTATCCAATTTCAATAAAGGGCACTCAGGGGCATTATGTGCCGTGGCAAACAGTCCACCTTGCAGGTCTTGTCTCAAGACTCCCAGACATTCACAAAGGAGCCAGCAAATGGATAAGAGCATTTGAAGAGGACACCGTGGGGACACCGCTCGGTGACATAAAACTTTATGGGCAAGATGTTTTGGGGCGGCAGCAATGGAGAACCTTTTCGTGATGGTGGTATAGGAGATACAAGAGAATCAGATCCCAGAAACACCTACAAAAAGCTTTAACACCAGCGCAACAATCCCCAGGAGCTGCCAATGGATACCAACAATCTTGTGGTGCACGGGGTGGATATGGAAACGCATATAGTTCAAGGGGAGGTCCCTACGGTAGACAGGGACCATGGCGAACCAGTGGTGAATGCTGGGAGTGCTGCATGATAGGTAATTATGCAGACCGATGTCCGAAGAACAATGCATTCGGAGGAGGCAGAGGCAGGACAATGCAACATGGAGCTAGAGGCTCGGCTGGCCCCTGGGGGAGACCTAATATTGGATAATATGGGTATCCAAAATGTAGTCTTCCTACATTGTTCTACCATAACGTCTGAGCTCATGCAGTTGCAAGGGACTCTATTAAGAGTTTCGAGATCTGTTTTTGTGAAAGGACACTGAAGCGTTCACATTCACTCAAGTCTAAATGTGATTGGCTGTCAAAGGAGGTAAAGTTTACTCTGACAGGCTCTTTTGGTCCACAGACAGTCTGAGTTCTCCGGTCGCTGTTGAACAATTTGTTCATTTTCTGAACATCAGACCTGGTGGACGAGGACGTTTCTGGTCCAGCGGTAGCAAAAACTGCGCGTTGACGTTTGGGGATTCTGTTTGAAGGAGACAGCTGCGACTTTACTCAGTGACGTGTGAGACTGTGACACTGATGCCGAGAGGAACTGCAGGCGGAAGCTTTCAGGAAAGTGTTTGGAGACGGACGATAAACGTGTCAAACATCCTGAATGATAGTCAGTGTTTGGAAGTTTCCTCCCATCGCAGTACGACTTAAAGAGAATACTGAACACATCCTGTTGGATTACACCCAGAATATAATGTTAATTAACTCTGACGGGTCAACTGTTGTCCGGTGACCTTCAGCGGTCACACTCTTCCTCACACCTCCACCTCCAAATGGTGTTTTCTCTGTCAGCTTCGCTTCCAATCATCATTAAAAAACATTTATCGCAGGGGTGTCAAACATACGGCCCCGGGGCCAAAACCAGCTCGCAAAGGGTCCGATCGGGCCCAATGGATGAAAATGGCTCAGAAATGGACACAAAGGGTCTGATTTCCCAAGAAACACGGTCCAGCTCCTGTTTCTTCACAGAGGTAAACACAGCACCTTTCAGTGGTGAAGGAATATAACGTTTGGCTCTGTTCATTACTTAATGTGTACTTCTTTACACTAAAATAACAAAGAGACACATTTGGAGGTGTTGGTTATTATACAATGGTTTTACTGGTCTGGCCCATCTGAGATCAAATTGGGCTGATAAGAGATTATACTACATGGATATAGAGTCAAATGTGTCATGGTTTGGGCCTTCAGAGGTGATATGTGATGGGAAATGTGTTTCCTCAGGAGGGGGTCTGGAGTCTCCCTTAGAGAGAGGGGGAGAAGTTCAGCATCCGTGAGGAACTCGGAGTAGAGCCGCTGCTCCTTTGTGTTGAAAGGAGCCAGTTGAGGTGGTTCAGGATCATCTGGTAAGGATGAACCCTGGGCGCCTCCCTAGGGAGGTGTTCCAGGCACGTCCAGCTGGGAGGAGGCCTCGGGGAAGACCCAGGACCAGGTGGAGAGATTAGATCTCCACACTGGCCTGGGAACGCCTCAGGATCCCCCAGTTAGAGCTGGTTAATGTGGCCCGGGAAAGGGAAGTTTGGGGTCCCCTGCTGGAGCTGCTGCCCCCGCGACCCAACCCCGGATAAGAGGCTGGAGATGAGATGAGATTAGATAAAGCCAAACTAAATTAATCTGCCATTAATCGGCCAAAGTAGCATATATTGAATCAGAAGGATAAGCAACAAGAAATGACAAAAAAATCAGAAATTTCAAAAAAGGAGCTTTTTGTGGAGCCTGTGAACGTTCTCATGTGTCCAGGTCGTCTTTATCCTCAAAGCAACTTCAGTCACTGGACTTGGTTCTTTGTCAGGAAGACGTTTCACCTCTCATCCAAGAGGCTTCATCAGTTCATGTACGCATCTGACCAGGCTTGGACTGGACCAGGACCAGGACCAGGACCAGGACCAGGACCAGGACCAGGCTGGGACTGGACCAGGACCAGGACCAGGCTGGGACTGGACCAGGACCAGGACCAGGACCAGGACCAGGCTGGGACTGGTCCAACTACCTGGTGTGGAGATCCAGGTATTTAACCTCTCACAAGGCCGATGATGTCACTGGAACCCTTTGTGCTCCAAGTGCCCACGACCGTCGTTAGAGTGACAGTCGTTGGTGGGAAGTTGGTTCTGACTTCGTTAGTGCTCTATTGAGTCTTAACTACAGTTGTTGGCTTTTTGTGGAGCTTCCAACCACACATCACCGTCTTCTTCAGCAGATGGAGATTAAATCTGTATCTCACGTTAACATCTTTAGTTGCAGCAGATCTGGTGTCTTTTAAGAGCATGCAGGTCGGACACAACACTGAACGGTGATCTTCTAAAACAAGGAAGAATGAATTTTCTCAAACTTAAGAAAATAAAGCTGAAAGACAACTGAACTCAGGAGGCAGCACATGCCGGGAGACATCTTCTCCTCTTCTGTCGGTTCAGAGTTTTGGCACAGAGAAGTCTTTTTAATCACGCCGCTCTGCTCGAGGCTCCTGGACCTGCAGGCCACAGTCAGACACCCACGCACCGACTCTGTGGTGAAAATACCCAGAGAAGCCAGGAGTCAAGAGCAGGGCCTCTGCAACACTTCAGGCAGAGATATCTAACAGCAGCCAAGCCGGCCAAGTGAATGCAATCGAATGGCGTTCCACTTTTTCTTTACCAGAACTCATATACAGCTGATAATGAGGATGTTACAGCTGACTTTGTGAACAACTCGATGGTAAAGTACTAAAAGGAAGAGCTAGACAAGTAAACTTCTAGTTAATTGAGCAATAAATAGCACCAGAGGGGAGAACAAAGCATGTTAGGGCGCACTCACACTGTCCATCCGCACCATGCCCAAACAGGTTTTACGGGTAAAGTCTAGTTCGTTTGACCACTGTGAGTGCAACCGTACCACGCCTAGGAGCGGCACGCTTGCCGTCCACGGCCCGTTTTGGAGAGTTGGGCTTTTGTAAAGCGCGTTTGCACGTGTACGAGCAAGAGCGTGCGCACGTGTACGAGCACGAGGCCTACGGCGGTTCTGAGGTCATTTCCTGTGCGCCTGTTGGGACGTAGAAAAAAGAAGGAGGGACCATGCGCGGACATTTCAAACAATGGCGGTGAAAGGTTCACGTTGGTGTGATGCGGAGGTGGAGTGTTTACTGCAGATTTGGTCGATGAAAAGATTCAAAAACAGTCGACAAGACGCACAAAAACTCTGAGGTCAACGGAAAGATCTGGAAACAAAGCCACGCATCTCCATGACGTCATCAATGCGTGTGACGTGTTACGGCGTGATGACGTATAGGCAGCAAGAAGCATTCTCCGAGGCCCAGGTAGTGTGAGTACAAACGGGCCTGGAGGGGGGGACAAGGACCCTAAAGCACGGGGCGCGGGACGGAGGAACAGTGGGAGGGCGCCCTTATATACAGCTGACTGTGTGAACCGCCTGGTGGTAAAATACTAAAAGGAAGAGCTAGAAAAGTAGACTTCTCGCTAATTGAGCAATAAATAGCACCAGAGGGGAGAACAAAGCATGTTACTGTTGGTACACGCTGTCTTCTCACTTCACAACAGTGGGGATTGAATGAAGTTTTGCATAACAATGAACCCCAACTACCACAGCTTTGTTGATGAAGTGCTGAAGGAAATCAAAGGATTTCAAAGTCGTCTGCTCCACAACAGCAACCGTACATTTGGAGAAGCACCAGATGTTTATACAGATGAGGACAAAGGGAATGATAATGAAAAGGAAACAACAAGACAACACAAACCAGTGTGATCATCCAGGATAAGAAAGACGTTGAAATGGGAATATATTCTGACGGACCCATTCCCTGAGTTGGGAAGTGGTCCCTCCTCTTCAGTGTTCACGAGGACAACATGGACGCTACAAAGAAGATGTGCTGTATTTTATTGTTTAGGGCGCCCTCCCACTGTCCATCCGCCCCCTCCCTCCCTCTCCCCCCGCGGCCCAGGCCCGTTTGTACTCACACTACCTGGGCCTCGGAGAATGCTTCTTGCTGCCTATACGTCATCACGCCGTAACACGTCACACGCATTGATGACGTCATGGCGATGCGTGGCTTTGTTTCCAGATCTTTCCGTAGACCTCGGAGTTTTTGTGCGTCTTGTCGACTGTTTTTGAATCTTTTCATCGACCAAATCTGCAGTAAACACTCCACCTCCGCATCACACCAACGTGAACCTTTCACCGCCATTGTTTGAAATGTCCGCGCATGGTCCCTCCTTCTTTTTTCTACGCCCCAACAGGCGCACAGGAAATGACCTCAGAACCGCCGTAGGCCTCGTGCTCGTACACGTGCTCACGCTCGTGCTCTTACATGTGCAAACGTGCTTTACTAAAGCCCACCTCTCCCAAACGGCCCGTGGACGGCAACCGTAGCGCTTCTAGACGTGGTACGGTTGCACTCACACTGGTCAAAGGAACCAGACTTTAGCTGTGAAACGTCCTGGGGCACGGTACGGAGGCACAGTGTGAGTGCGCCCTTGGAAAACACGCTGGAAGTCCAGTTTGATTCTTTAAAGTTAGCGAAAGACTCATTGCTGCACCAGTACATTAAATCATCTTTACGGGACTTGTTATCAGGTTACTGCTAATTCATAACTTTTCTAACTAATTCAGGTCAGTGACACGATCATCGGGAACTGAGTCGTCCTTCAGAGCCGTCGTCTGCATCATTGTACCCGACTCTTCCACCTCCTCCCATAGCCGTGACAGTGACAACATCAGCAGCAGCTGCAGGATGCACGGACAGCTGAGTTTCTGAGTTGTTCGTGTGAATTTTCTCCGTCAGAAACTCATTTTTCAGATTATTCCAAACGCCTCATGAATGCAGAATTAAAGCGGATGAAAAATAAAGCTCTGATGGAGTTTCCTGGCTGTCAGGGCGCCATCTGCAGCTGTCCAACAAGATGGATGAGCCCGCCGCCTCGCACATTACAATCAGACACCGAAAACTGAGCCCCGGCCTATTTACATCCCATTACATTCTCCTCATTCACACAAACAGAGAGCAAAGGAGTCTTTCATTTTCCTCCTCTCATATTAAACAAAAAGATATCGACTGACTCTCGTCGGGCCCGTAATTGCACACCTTGCTGTCAGTCATCCCCCTTTGTTCCGACCAATCATCTGAGTCGAGAGCGTCCCGCTGCTCCGTAACATTGATCAACTGCTGCAGCCGGTTTACCAATGAGGCCGAGAGGTGCGCGGTCGTCCAGACGGAGAGAAGCTCTCACTGTTGCGGAGCTGCCCACCGAAGCTAATGAGATCACGTAGATAGAAATGGGCCTGAACATTGATTTCATACTATGAATTAAGCATCGCGGGCTGTCCGGCTGTCCCACCGGCGGTTCCACATCAGTGAAGAAGCATTGGATTTGAAGAGATCAGGGTTCGGTTTGGACAGCTGTGGGTTTTAAAGGTGTATTTGCAGTAAATAAGCAGGGATGTGCAGCATGCATGTGCGGACTTAACGCAACATAAAACAGCGGCGTGTGTCTTGTGGCCGGGGGCGCTTCAGTCTCATCACGGCCCTTTCTTCTGTTTACACACGTGCAGTCTGTTTCTTTCACTCCTCAGGGGCGTCGCGTTAAACCAAACATTGAACTAAGATGCTGTAAATACGAGACGTGGGGATTCACTCAGAGGTTGAACCCTGACAAAACTGCCCATGAATGGTAAATGGACTTGTACTTATTTAGCGGCTTTTTAGTCTTCTGACGGCTCAAGACGCTTTCACAGTGTTTGTCACATTCACACTGATGCAGTGGACATCTACAGACCATCTAATCTGACCATTCACACCACATTTACACACCCATGTGCAGCACGAGGAGCATTGGGGGTTCAGTGTCTTGCCCAAGGACACTTCGACATGTGGACCAGGGGAGGTGGGGATCGAACTGCCGATCTCTCGAATGGAGGACGACCCACAAAACCTTCCAATTCTATATGTGTTAACAGCTGGTTTCCAACTACTTTTGATGATTAAGCAAAAAACATCAGTAGAATTAAATGATGAAAACAAAAAATAAAAGGAACATTTTCACTGATCGTACATAAACCTAAGAAAAGTGAGGCACTGTAATTCATATGTAATTCAACGTATTAATTACCGCCATACATTGCAAAGAAGGAAATCAGGTGACGTGGTGAAAGAGTGCCAATATAATCTTTAAAACATCTTCTTTGCATACAGCTGTCACGGTCACATTGCGGTTGTTGTCACAGCGTTAAATAGAAAGTCATGTCTCTTAAGATATCATATAAAGTTTTGTGCACTTTATATGACACCAAGGGCCGGCTCGCAGGGGCAACGCTTCTCTCCAGCGACACTATGCAGCTCCTCCTGGGCGAGCATGAGGAGTTCCCAGGCCGGACGAGATATTTAATCTCTCCAGCTGGTTCTGGGTCTCCTTCCAGTTCGATCAGCCCTGCAAAATCCTGATCAGATGGACGAACCACCTCAACTGGCCCCCCTTTGACACAAAGGAGCAGCAGCTCTACCCTGAGCTCCCTCCGGATGTCTGAGCTCCTCAGCCCGTCTCTGAGGCTGTATGTATTCTTTCAGTCATTAGCTAGCTCATGGCCATAGCTGAGGGTTGGGAAGTAGAGCTTTGGCACAACGGCACACCTAATTGGCACCAAATTGCCTGTAAAATTAAATCTATGTAATGTATCACTTATATTTATAGGATCAGAAAAAGTAATCCAACACGATCCTTGACCGCATTAATCTCATCTCATCTTCAGCCTCTGATCCTGGATCAGGTCTCAGGGGCAGCAGCTCCAGCAGGGGACCCCAAACTTCCCTTTCCCGGGCCACATTAACCAGCTCTAACTGGGGGATCCTGAGGCGTTCCCAGGCCAGTGTGGAGATCTAATCTCTCCACCTGGTCCTGGGTCTTCCCCGAGGCCTCCTCCCAGCTGGACGTGCCTGGAACACCTCCCTAGGGAGGCGCCCAGGGTTCATCCTTACTAGATGATCCTGAACCACCTCAACTGGCTCCTTTCAACGCAAAGGAGCAGCGGCTCTACTCCGAGTTCCTCACGGATGCTGAACTTCTCCCCCTCTCTCTAAGGGAGACTCCAGACCCCCTCCTGAGGAAACCATGAAATATCTATAAAGCATCATCCCGCCAACCGCAAAAAAATCAAATCATGTCTCTTCTCCTGCAGCTCACACTTCCCTCTCTCCGACGGCCCTTAAAAAAAACATCCTGTGATGAGTTCGATGTCAGATATTAGGAACTGAGAGAGACCGCGAGCACCTCTGTGATAACGTGATAAATCAGCTGTCAGTGGGGGGTTAGAGGTGCATATTAACCAGGCAACATAACCAGGATCATGACTGTGTGTCATTTTCAGCCTCGTGCACAAAAACAGGGCGCTCAGCCTCCTCGAGCCTTTCATGAAGCACCTCGAAATTATCAACAAAAATAAGAAATAACGACACATGCATGACACGACATGTGCTTACCTGTTAAATGAGCCCGTTGAGAGCAGGAAGCAGCCGTCCAATCAGCGGAGAGCATGAGGGGAGAGCAGAGGAGAAGAAGAGACCAATGGTTAGCAGTCGGCACAACGCAGAATCTACCAGGCAACAGATGATGGAGGCGCTCGGCTCTGACATCCAATCAGCTGTGGACTGTTCCACTACTGTACACTCAGTCTATATTTGCTTTGAACATTTGAGTTACTTTCATCGTGCTCCACATAAACACACACACACACACACACACGCACTGTGAAACGGGAGGATGTGTGTCAAGGTTAGCCTCCCCTCCTCCATCATCCCCCCCTCCTCACCCGCTTCTGCTCCCCTGTGACGGTGTGAATCCTGTCGGATACATCGAATATGATTACCCTACCTCCCTCCTTCTCCACATTTAAACAAAACCAGCTCCCCATTCCTTCATTAATGAGGCAATCAGCTGCTCCCCCCCCCCCTCTTTTCCCTCCGTCAGCGTGCAGAGAGGGGGAGGTGAGGAAGACAAGGGAGGCCAAGGAAGCAGGTCAGGCCTCCAGAGGGAGAGAAAGAGAGGCTTCGTTCATTGGCGGCAGTAACAACAATCAACAGAACAGAAGCTGCAGCAAAGAGACGCCGACACGTACGAAAACATGCACTGAAAATATCAGCGAGAGCTTTTATTTTTATTCGTGCTTCGGTGGATTTGCAACCTGCGTAGACGCACTAAACATCCCATGTGTCCCATTTACTGTGGCGGAAGAGCTCGTGTTCAAAGTATCTGCATGAAAAAAACACTCCAATAAAAAGTCCTGCTGTGATAAAAGCACATCAGTTTCCTGCAGGGTAATGCTGCTCAGTCTGGGAGTGTGTCTGAGGATATAACCCTGATGACGTCACAGTGATGTCATCGGGGTTATATCCGCACACTAAAGGGGGCGTGACGAAAATAAACAACGTGGAAATGCAAAGTGCTCATCCGCGATGTGCTCCGTCGGCCAGATGGGCTCAAGAGTTACACTTCTGTCTGGTGCTTTTATTGTGAAAGGTAAGAAGGGAAGGATCGGGTACGGAGATCCTGTGTTGGCGTTTTATATTCCTATGCTTTATCGCGTCGTAAATGGAAGTGGATACAGGGATCATACAAATCCAATATTTATACAATTAAAAATTCTCAAATTCAAAAAAATTACGAGAAGTCAGCGTTCTCAAAACAACGTAAATAGCTCAACAATACACATTTCCGGAATATTTGCAACAGAGATTAGTTAAGAGAGAAAGTAGTTCCATGTTAAGAGGAACTGACGTCTTTCTGAAACCAGAGGAAAGATGCATCTCAACTCAAGGTGTCAGAACAATTTAAAGAGTGAAACTAAAACACCTCATCTCATCGCATCTCATCTCATCTTCAGCCTCTTATCCGGGGTCGGGTCTCGGGGGCAGCAGCTCCAGCAGGGGACCCCAAACTTTCCCGGGCCACATTAACCAGCTCTAACTGGGGGATCCTGAGGCGTTCCCAGGCCAGTGTGGAGATCTAATCTCTCCACCTGGTCCTGGGTCTTCCCCGAGGCCTCCTCCCAGCTGGACGTGCCTGGAACACCTCCCTAGGGAGGCGCCCAGGATTCATCCTTACCAGATGATCCTGAACCACCTCAACTGGCTCCTTTCAACGCAAAGGAGCAGCGGCTCTACTCCGAGTTCCTCACGGATGCTGAACTTCTCCCCCTCTCTCTAAGGGAGACTCCAGACCCCCTCCTGAGGAAACACGTTTCAGACGCTTGGACCTGGACCTGGTTCTTTGGGTCCTGACCCAGCTTTCATGACCACAGGTGAGGGTAGGAACCAGGACTGAGGGTAGATCCAGAGCTTTGCCTTCCTCAGCTCTCTGTTCATCACAACGGTGCGGTAGAGCGACTGCAACGACCCCCGCTGCTCTGATTCTCCTTTAGAAACTAAACTTAACCGTCACCTTTAGAGACTAAACTTAACCGTCACCTTTAGAGACTAAACTTAACCGTCTCCTTTAGAGACTAAACTTAACCGTCACCTTTAGAGACTAAACTTAACCGTCTCCTTTAGAGACTGAACTTAACCGTCACCTTTAGTGTCTTAACTTAACCGTCACCTTTAGCGACCCCAACCCCGAGAATGTGAATAATTTCTGTCTCATCAGCGTTTAAAACTAACGAAGCAGAAACACGACCACTGATCGTCCGGCTGACAGCCGATGTGTTCGTCCGCCCGCCCGTCCCGTCCCGTCACGCAAGACCGCGTGACTTTGAGCTGTGCGAAGTCGTTCCGACAGCTCTCAGGCCCGTTTAACGGCCACGTGTCCGCCTCGCTGCCAGCGTGCCGTCAGAAGGAACTCTTGTCATGAGGGAGAAACTTCCAGCTCTTCGCTTTAATGAGTTTGGTTTTATGTAACTCACAAGATTGAGGGGGAAGCGGCAACACGCGGTAATTAACCCACTGGAGGGAGAGAGAGAGAGAGAGAGAGAGAGAGAGAGAGAGACAGAGAGAGAGAGAGAGAGAGGGAGAGAGAGGGTAAAGTTTCCAAATCTGGGTAGGATGAGAAAAAGAAGAGCAGGAAGCTTCACGTCCTCGTTCAGCTGCATGATGAAAGCAGAAGAAAGGAGCGGAGGAGAGACACTTCTGACGATACAGAGCCGGGCTGTTGATGCCGAGAGGTGCGACCGAACTCCCAATCCCATGATGCAACACCCCCCCCCCCTCCAAACTCATTACAGTAAACCCCCTCCTGTTGTACTCGAGTCGACTTGTGTCTTACAGAGACTCACTGTGAATCGCTTTCATCTGCTGAATGTTAAAGACGGACGGCGCTCGCCTCGCCTGACGTTTAGATTGGTTGGGATCGATACTTGTTGAAGGTCCCGGGTGGTCGGGGGAACCAGCTGCCGTGCATTTAGGAGCTAATAACCATCATCCAGACAGTAAGGGCGCCCTCCCACTGTGCGTCCGTCCCGCGCCCAAACAGGTTCCACGGCTAAAGTCTGGTTCCTTTGACCAGTGTGAGTGCAACCGTACCACGTCTAGGAGCGGCACGCTTGCCGTCCACGGCCCGTTTGGGAGAGGTGGGCGTTTGCAAAACCACGTTTGCACATCTATGAGCACGAGCGTGCGCATTTGTACGAGCACGAGGCCTACGGCTGTTCTGAGGTCATTTCCTGTGCGCCTGTTGGGACGTAGAAAAAAGAAGGAGGGACCATGCGCAGACATTTCAAACAATGGCGGTGAAAGGTTCACGTTGGTGTGATGTGGAGGTGGAGTGTTTACTGCAGATTTGGTCGATGAAAAGATTCAAAAACAGTCGTCAAGACGTACAACAACTCTGAGGTCTACGGAAAGATCTGGAAACAAAGCCACGCATCGCCATGACGTCATCAATGCGTGTGACGTGTTACGGCGTGATGACGTATAGGCAGCAAGAAGCATTCTCCGAGGCCAAGGTAGTGTGAGTACAAACGGGCCTGGAGGGGGGGACAAGGACCCTAAAGCACGGGGCACGGGACGGAGGCACAGTGGGAGGGCGCCCTAAGATCCTTAAACTGAACCGTCGTGGTCCACTTTCAGTTGCCGCTTCACAGCGTTAAATAGAGCGCCATATCATCCCAAGCTAGTGATGAGAACACGTAGCGTAGCACTAGTTTAATATGCTAGGTAGTACTGCAGTTAACTTCCAGCTGACAACATGAACGAGATGCTATTTCCAACTTTTGTCCTTCCAACCTTTAAGAGCTCGTCATCAGAGTCACCGATGGTCAAAACGGACAAAACCGGGTACGTCTCATCTGCAGTGGATCCATGAGGCCTGATTAAGGAGCAGCAGCTGGCTGTGGGCCACAGCGTGCTAAAGAATAGCGTGTGAGCGAACACGAGACGTTGCACGGGGAGAAACTGGCACGGGTGTTTTAACCCCTGGTGGAAACTTCCAGGTAGACGTTGTTTCATCTTCGTCCGCAGCGTGACGCCACTTTGAATTCACCAACACTAATGAGTCGGTGGTTTTCAATTTGAATCCTTCATGCCTCCTCTCTCTCTACGTCGTCCTCAGACGAGCCAACCATCGTCGTCTCCAATCATCTCGGTTCTCCATACATCTGGCAGCTCGTCTGTGCTCTCCGCACTGGCGTCTTTCTTTAGGACGTCCACTTGGTCGACGCCCGTGTGTTGGTTCCCACAGAACGAGCTTTTTGGCTGGGAGGTCTTGGCGTCTGTGGCAGTGGCCGGCAAGTCTCATTCTCCTTACTGCTATCTTTTCTGATACCCTTGGTAACGCCCCGCACAGACACTTGTTGACTAGTGTTAGTGTCCAGCATTCACAGCTATAGAGGAGAACGGACCCCACGCTCACAGAGAAGACACTTATCTTGATGTGCCGTTCACTCGCTGGCACAGAACGGACGGTTTTTCCATACGTTTGAGTTTCCATTAGAGCTTCTTTTGAATCATTTTCCATTCAGTCGTGGCTCGATGGTGATTATTAACTCCACCGCACTGACACACAATTACATTTCAATTACCCTCGATGCTAATTTGGCGGCGTCTGCAATAACACAAACAATGAAACTCGTTCTGTTTCTCTGCTCCCGTCACGTGTGAGAGAGCGACCGTGCACCTCAGGGGGGTACGTGCACAGACTGGTAAAAGCCGAGGGAGGACTGAGGCTTCCCTCCCGGACGTTCACGTACGTGAAACTAAAAACACTCGTTCAGGCCTTGAGTGATGTTCATGGAGCGTCCCACACCAGAGAGGAGGAGGTTACTCCACAGAGACGACCCCGCCAGCCTCAAGGTACAAATTATGATAATGTCCATGTGTGTTAGACAAGGGTAAAAACAGAAATGCAGAAATGTTACACTGATATTTACTCATTAACCAGTCACATCGTAGGCTGGGAGTAAACACAGGCAATTACTTTGCACACAAATATTAATGTGCATGAAAGGAACACAGTAGGATGTTTGAGTCGGCTGCATGACATTAGAGTTATGTCCATCTAAACACAGCATTTTACAAAACCAATAAAGGAACACATCTTGCATGTATTGTGCAGTATTCATGGGACGATATGGAGATTTTATGTCACGGTTATCCTGACCAAAGTGATGCAGATTCATGATATTATCTTCAGAATCTTTGAAATATATCAAAACTCACACCGTGATGACTTTACCTTAGGTTTAGTTAAGACACAAATGTTTTTATTGCATCACATTTTATAGAGAACAACCTCTTGTCCCTATCGGGGCCGATCCCAGCTGACATCGGGCGTGAGGCGGGGTCCACCCTGGACAGGACGCCAGTCTATCACAGGACACATAGAGACGAACAGAGACAGACAACCATTCACACCTACGGGTGATTTAGAGTCATCAATGAACCCAACACCTGCACATCTTTGGACTGTGGGAGGAAACCGGAGAACCCGGAGGAAACCCACGCAGACAGAGGCTCCTTTCAACGCGAAGGAGCAGCGGCTCTACTCCGAGTTCCTCACGGATGCTGAACTTCTCCCCCTCTCTCTAAGGGAGACTCCAGCCCCCCTCCTGAGGAAACCGCATTAATGGCACGTTTAAATGAATATTGCTCTTTCTCAGGTTATGGTTTAAATGTTCAAAAAACACTGAAAAATCTATAAAACATCATTCCGCCAACCGCAGAAAATCAAATCATGTCTCTTCTCCTGCAGCTCACACTTCCCTCTCTCCATCGGCCCTTAGAAAACATCCTGTGATGAGTTTGATGTCAGATATTAGGAACTGAGAGAGACCGCGAGCACCTCTGTGATAACGTGATGAATCAACTGCCAATGTGTGTTTTATCACAATCAGTATCAAAACAGATATGGTCCCACACACACGACTTAAAATAACAAACCTCAGTGACACAAACAGAGCTTTTGTTTAGCAAATACTGAAATTATTCAGTCACAAACCACCAATCTGTGCGACTCACTGTCACATCTGCACAAACACACGGCTCCTGTCGCTTCAATTTCAACGCAAATTGAGTTCTCGACCCTGCAAACTTGCCCTGGGACCCGGTATCAAGTCTCCGTTTCTATTTGTGTGTGAGATCAGGCAGAAAAATACCAATAAGACGTGAATCACCACCGGCACGCAGCCCAGCACAGATGAGACAATCCACTGACAGAGAGAGAGAGGTGAGAACAGGTGATACATCCCAACTAAAACCATCTCAGAGTGGCAGAAGAGTTCATTTCATAACAATGCCACACAGGAGAAGTCATAACTGTCCTTTTGAACTCATTAAGCATGAATCCACACACTCAGTTGACACCTAACCCCAGTTTTGGGTGAAATATTCAGCCCTGCAGCGAAGCTTTGGTGCCCTGAAGTTGGAGCTTCGTAATTAGTCCCTGACTGTTTTGTCAGCTTCTCCAGAGACGTATTCACTCCTCTCTCTCTCTCTCTCTCTCTTTCTCTCTCTCTCTCTCTCGCTCTCTCTATCACACACCAATAACTCAACATTTCCTGTGCAAATTAATTTCCGACATGACTCCAACCCGACTTGACTCGCCTGTCGGAGCGCGGCTGTTAATGAGCCCTGATGTCTTTCTCACAAAAGCACAGCAATTACTAACGCAGCTATGACACGCGAGCGACCTCCACCTCCCTGAATCACACGTGCACACCGCACACAGACGGTGGACGGTTACGCTGAACGCTGCGAGTTAGCGGGCTGCTCCAGGCCTCGCCGGAGGCTGCAGGAGACGTCCTGCGTGTCATCCATCAGTCCACGCCGTGATCACTGCCTGTATGATCATAAAGACATCTGATGCTGTTACACAACCCTGGGTATGGTGCATGTTTTTTCATCATCTGCGTCATCGAGACACAATTACAATGTGTGTAATTTACGCGCAGGGCTACCCAGGGCTACCCAGGGTTACCCAGGGTTACTCAGGGCTACCCAAATCTACCAAAGGTTACCCAGGGCTACCCAGGGCTACCCAGGGCCACCCAGGGCTACCAAGGGCTACCCAGGGCTAACCAGGGCTACCCAGGGCTAATCAGGGCTACCCAGGGCTACCAAAGGTTACCCAGGGTTACCCAGGGCTACCCCGGGCCACCCAGGGCCACCCAGGGCCACCCAGGGCTACCCAAGGCCACCCAGGGCTACCCAGGGCTACCCAGGACTACCCAGGGCTACCCAGGGCGTTGACGGGGGATGCCGGAGGCTCCTGACAGAACGGCAGGGTTACCCAGGGCTACCCAGGACTACCCAGGGCTACCCAGGACTACCCAGGGCTACCCAGGGCCACCCAGGGCTACCCAGGGCGTTGACAGGGGATGCCAGAGGCTCCTGACAGAACGGCAGCGTGTGATGAGTTGGGATGAGAAAGGGTTTAAATATATAGGATGAAAATAACGCCGTGATGCAGTTCAGCCAAGTACTGTAAGCTGAACTCAAAGTACCAAGAGCTCTTTCTAACGCACGTCTGCGGTGAACGTGCTCCCAGTATCTGGACGTGTTTGACTCTGAGCAGTCGTGTGCCAGCATCTCCACAAGCGGCTTTCTGGCTCACTTAGCTGACTCGGCATCCTGCTGTTGTGACCCAAATACAAACCCACTGCCTGTCTGCCAGCCGCTGCGCTCTGATTGGCTGTGAGACGACATGAGAGGGAAGGAGGAGGGGGAGGATGGAGGGATGTGTGCTTCCACCCTAAAGAATTTGGAAATGTATTTGAAAGTGTGCGCTCAAGGAACTCAGTGTTAAACACATGTGAGAGAAGGTGTGTTTATAATAGATCAGATAGATAACGCCGTGTGTTTACTCCCATAATCCCTCAGTGAACCAGAGCAGGGAGCTTCAGAGAATCCCGGCTGGTGTCACTTAAACAAGACTGCGACCATTTCAAATGTTTAAAATGAGGAGGAAAGCAGCTCCGTCCAGACCAACGGCTGCTCTTCAGCCGGAGGAAGTCCAACAACGGCTGCTTTGGAAATGTGTCTTGAAGAATTAATAATCATGTGTTAGCGTGTGTATTAGTAATGATTAATAGGTATGATCATTTAAAGTGTGATAGTGATTATTAGTCCAAGCTCAAACTCTTCTGCTTCCAGCAAAGCACACAAACTTTTGACTCAAGCTTTTCTGCACACAAACTTTTGGCAGTCAGTCAAGGTCACAAAGACAATGAACTAGCCAGCTTGCACACATTCATTCATTCATTCATCTTCAGCCTCTTGTCCCTGTCGGGGTCTCGGGGGGCTGGAGCCGATCCCAGCTGACATCAGGCGTGAGGCGGGGTCCACCCTGGACAGGACGCCAGTCTATCACAGGACACATAGAGACGAACAGAGACAGACAACCATTCACACCTACGGGTGATTTAGAGTCATCAATGAACCCAACACCTGCACGTCTTTGGACTGTGGGAGGAAACCGGAGAACCCGGAGAAAACCCACGCAGACACGGGGACAACATGCAAACTCCACACAGAAGGGCCCCAGCCGGGATGCAAACCTGTAACCTTCTTGCTGTCAGTGCTAACCACTACACCACTGTGTAGCCCAGAGCTTGCACACATGCACCTGGCAAAGTTAGTTGAGATTAGGGAAATTGCTGTCCGTGCTGTGCTTCCTTCACAGATAAAGAAGAAGACTCCTGTGGACACAGAGGGAACCCCGACGCGCAGGGGTTGAAGATGGGGGGGTCAGGACGGAGGACGCCTGCTTCTGAAATACACATATATGCACGCACAAGCGGACACATAACCACGCCTTTGTAACATGCATAAATGCTGGAGTTTAGAATAGATATCAGAACTTCTTGGCTCTGATCCTGGGTACTGTGTTGCACACAGTTACTCTAGATAGAGACTAGAACATTTCTCCAGACGTCTGTATCATCTGATGTCCTTCTGCTAATAAATGCCTGCTGGCGCACTAAACTACCAACGACTTTGCTGACTCCAGAAAGCCTCCTGTAGAATTTGAATTACGCAATATATACTCTGTGAGGTCCTTCTGATTTGACTAAAGTATTGTGTGTAAAATTCCTACAGTCTCCACCAGTCCTGAGGAAATCAGAGGTTGTCGGTTCAGCTCCTGACAGGCTGCCTCCAGCTGCTGCTGAAGTTCTCACAAGATTTTACAGAAGGCGTGGAAACTGATCCTGAAATATTACGGATCTAAAAAGCAGGGGTTTAGCTTTATTGTCACATGTGAGTACACATCGAGTCTAAAGAGTCTGAAAAATGAATCAAACTGAAAACTGGTGTGAACTCTTGAGGAAAGCGCCGGCGTCCTCGCTGTGGATCCCGTTAAGGAAACTCCCCGGCGCCCCGCTGCTGCCCGAGGCTGGTGATACACACTCAGTGTTTGCTGCAGCTCCTGCAGGCCTCAGACCTGCTTAGTCCAACAGCTGCATTGAGTCCAGCGTGTGTGTGTGTGTGTGTGTGTGTGTGTCACTGCACCAACGTGGTGTCAATGACAATGAAGTGACTATCAACACTTCCAGTGCTCTCTCTCTCTCTCTCTCAGCACGACAGCGTGTTCAGGCGACACCCAGAGATCCCAGCCGCGGAGCTCACAAAGGAGTGTCAATCGATATGACAGAACTCACTTAAGCATGCACACACACACACATACACACACACAGACACACTCTGGCCCGGCGTCGGCACAGAGGATCAGTGCTGCCTCTGGAGACGAAGCATCTCTGTGAGAATATTCTGACCTTATCCGACTCCCCGTCAACTTAACGCTTCACAGAGTTATTATATTAATGATATTAAGAGTCTCTGTGATGTCAAGACGCTGCTACTGACTCACACGGACAAACTTCCCTTCCAGTTTTACTCTCCATCCTTTGCTGAGAAAAAGTATCTGCCTCATTAGCTGCTAGAAGTTCTACTTTCTGCACCAGCTGATCTCTGAAGGACTCCAGGGGGCGCTCTGCTCCCCTCAACTGCCCGCTTGATGGAGCTAATTCCAGAGAAAAGACGCACGTGATGTGATGAACTAGCTCTCTGTTCACCGTTTCATGGGGGTCTGCTCAAAAACTCTCTGTTATTCCGACTTAACAATCGACCAAAATCTATTTCTGGAACATTTTGAGGCGATAAAATAACCAACGCCACCGCTGAACCTTGACTCTCAGTCCACGTTTCGGAAGTCAGACACGTGATGTTGAACTGAATGTATATAAAGTTGAGGCCCAGTCAGCTTTGCATAATGCACCAATCCCACCATGCACTTAATTCTCCTGCTCTACACAGGAAATGGACAGAAGGCGTTTGCAAGCCGTACGCCGACACGTCTGGTGGAAATGTCCAGTAACAACCCTCTTGTCCCTGTCGGGGTCGCGGGGGGCTGGAGCCGATCCCAGCTGACATCGGGCGTGAGGCGGGGTCCACCCTGGACAGGACGCCAGTCTATCACAGGACACATAGAGACGAACAGAGACAGACAACCATTCACACCTACGGGTGATTTAGAGTCATCAATGAACCGAACACCTGCACGTCTTTGGACTGTGGGAGGAAACCGGAGAACCCGGAGAAAACCCACGCAGACACGGGGACAACATGCAAACTCCACACAGAAGGGGCCCAGCAGGGATTCAAACCAGGAACCCTCTCGCTGTGAGGCGACAGTGGAAGTTGCAAAATGCGATTAAACTTCCTGAAATGTGCATAAATGTTTTTACTGATGTGTGACGACTGAATGGAAACACGGGTTCTCTCTGCTGTCTTTAGTTCAGAGTCTGCAGAACTGCAAACGACTCCTCTCGTTTGATTCATTTGTAAAACGAAAACATCGATTAGTGATGTAATTTTTTGGGCGGTACGGTGGTTTGGTGGTTAGCACTGTCGCCTCACAGGCATGTTGTCCCCGTGTCTGCGTGGGTTTTCTCCGGGTTCTCCGGTTTCCTCCCACAGTCCAAAGACGTGCAGGTGTTCGGTTCATTGATGACTCTAAATCACCCGTAGGTGTGAATGGTTGTCTGTCTCTGTTCGTCTCTATGTGTCCTGTGATAGACTGGCGTCCTGTCCAGGATGGACCCCGCCTCACGCCCGATGTCAGCTGGGATCGGCTCCAGCCCCCCCACGACCCCGACCTAAAGATGCGGAGGTCCTGGTCAGATGCTGAGGCTTGTGTCAGGGCTGAATGAGGCATATTTGAATGGATATCAAAATCTTTTCTTGACTGAACTCGCTGCTGCTCTCCTTGATTCAAATCAGATTGTGTGAATTGGATTTATTATGTGGTTGCAGTGGCGACTGACTCCGCTCTGACACCTGGAGCTCGCCGCTCTTATCTCCCCTCTGGTTTTATTGAAGTGCACTCGCTCCTCTTCTGTCATTCTGTCTTTCTGTTTATAAAACCAGAGCATCTCCTTCTGTACTGTAGTTCACATCTCTGAGTGCATGAACAAAGGAAATGAACAGGCAGCATGCAAACACACAGATACACACACATCAGGCTGTATGTATGAATGCACACATGCACATTCAGCCGTGCACACACACACACACAGAGACACACATACACACACCGAGACACACACACACACACGGCCAGTGCCTTTCTGCCGGAGGCTGCGGAGATGATTCCTCTGCTCCCTCCATGATGCCTTCAGAGACACTCAGACTATTTTTAGCTGCCTCTTTCATACGCACTCGCCCTTCTCTTGACGGATCACCCTTTCAAACAGCCAATGCTCAGCCGGGCTCTTTTATACGTATCCTCTCCATCATCACACTTTCTCCTCCGCCTCTTTTCTTTTCTGCCTTTCTTCCTGAGACAAAAGCTAAACCTTCCCCCTTCTTCTTCGTCCCCGTCACGGCCCTCATGAGTTCTTTCATCGCGTGCTGAAATTTTTGTAGAAGACGTAACAGAGGAGATTTGTCAAGGTCGACAGGAGCGCGTCACCTAAGGGTGTGTGAGTGTGTGGGCACCGGAGAGGTAACTTTGGCACCACACAGTACAGAAAAAGACATGTTTACATGCTTCTCTGTTAGAGTAGCTGTCTCAGGGCGCAATCACACTGTCCATCCGTACCGTGCTCAAACAGGTTTCATGGCTAAAGTCTGGTTCCTTTGACCAGTGTGAGTGCAAGTGTACCGCGCCTAGGAGCAGCACGCTTGCTGGCCACGGCCCGTTTGAGAGAGGTGGGCTTTTGTAAAGCATGTTTGCACATGTACGAGCATGAGCGTGCGCACGTGTACGAGCACGAGGCCTACGGCGGCTCTGAGGTCATTTCCTGTGCGCCTGTTGGGACGTAGAAAAAAGAAGGAGGGACCATGCGCGGACATTTCAAACAATGGCGGCGAAAGGTTCACGTTGGTGTGATGCGGAGGTGGAGTGTTTACTGCAGATTTGGTCGATGAAAAGATTCAAAAACAGTCGACAAGACGCACAAAAACTCAGAGGTCTACGGAAAGATCTGGAAACAAAGCCACGCATCGCCATGACGTCATCAATGCGTGTGACGTGTTACGGCGTGATGACGTATAGGCAGCAAGAAGCATTCTCCGAGGCCCAGGTAGTGTGAGTACAAACGGGCCTGGAGGGGGGGACAAGGACCCTAAAGCACGGGGCACGGGACGGAGGCACAGTGGGAGGGCGCCCTAAGATGCTCAAACTGAACCGTAGTGGTCCCCTTTCAGTTGCCGCTTCACAGGGTTAAATAGAGCGCCATATTTAGATATCATCCCAAGCTAGTGATGAGAACACGTAGCGTAGCACTAGCTTAAAATGTTAGCTAGTACTTCAGTTAGGCACAGTGGGAGGGCGCCCTCAATCACTCCAGATTCTGATACCAGTCTGGGTCGACTGTATATATATATATATATTTATATATATATATATATTCTTGTATAACGAGAGAAATCAGCACTTCTCTGCTTTGACTTTCTGCCAAAAAACACCAAAGCGTTGACAGTAGAAGTGTGTAATACAGATGGACTGTAGTGTCCTAATGTTTGATGCTGGTAGAGATCTCATGTCTGGCCTGAGGAATCTTCCGGCTAACCCGAGGAGCGCGGAGCGAAGTGATCCGCTCTGCAGCCGAGGTCAGCACATTTCAGTCTGTGAGAGATGATAGGAGAAGAGAGCGCTGTTTGTGACGAGCTGTTGTCTCCATGGTTTCTGTCTGGTGTTGTGAGGAATGTGCAGTTTGAGTCGGTGCGTAGGCGTCACCACCACCGCCCCGACACACTGCAGCTCACAATGACACCACTGTCAGCAGGACGTAAACAAGCCCGCACAGCAGAGAACGCCGTCCTTCCTTTCCATGACACTGAGCAGTAAATGGTGGTGTGTGTGTGTGTGTGTGACACGTCTGGAGGCAGAGCAGAGCGCTGTTGGAGATGGAGAGGGTTCACACACTCAAAATAAATCAGATTGGTCCTTTTATTTCGTTTCAAAGTCGGAGTTCAGCTCAGGGGAAAAGACCACAGTGTCTTTTTCAGTGTGCACGTGTTTAACGAGTCATTTTTACTTTAAAGTGTCAATAAACTTCCTACCAACAGGTGCACAAAGAGGTCCGAGCCGCCTCGCTGAAAACCTCACAGGGCCTCTCCATCTCATCTCATCCCATCTCATCTTCAGCCTCTTATCCGGGGTCGGGTCTCGGGGGCAGCAGCTTTAGCAGGGGACCCCAAACTTCCCTTTCCCGGGCCACATTAACCAGCTCTAACTGGGGGATCCTGAGGCGTTCCCAGGCCAGTGTGGAGATCTAATCTCTCCACCTGGTCCTGGGTCTTCCCCGAGGCCTCCTCCCAGCTGGACGTGCCTGGAACACCTCCCTAGGGAGGCGCCCAGGGTTCATCCTTACCAGATGATCCTGAACCACCTCAACTGGCTCCTTTCAACACAAAGGAGCAGCGGCTCTACTCCGAGTTCCTCACGGATGCTGAACTTCTCCCCCTCTCTCTAAGGGAGACTCCAGCCCCCTCCTGAGGAAACACAGTTCACACGCTTGGACCTGGACCTGGTTCTTTGGGTCCTGACCCAGCTTTCATGACCACAGGTGAGGGTAGGAACCAGGACTGAGGGTAGATCCAGAGCTTTGTCTTCCTCAGCTCTCTTTTCGTCACAACGGTGCGGTAGAGCGACTGCAGCTCCGCCCCCGCTGCTCCGATTCTCCGGCCAAACTCACGCTCCATCGTCCCCTCACTCGTGAACAAGATCCTGAGGTCCTTCACTTGGGGTCAGGACTCATTCCTTACCCGGAGTAAGCAATCCACCGGTTTCCTGCTTTTTACTTTTAAGTGTCAATTAACTTCCTACCAACAGGTGCACAAAGTGGTCCGAGCCGCCTCACTGAAAACCTCACAGGGCCTCTCCCTCACAATATATCCCAGTTTATCAACCAGAAACAAACGTATATGGACCCACCAAGTCGCTGTGATGTCACGCTAACAACAAAACAGGCTGCAATTTATGGTTATTTTCATTATTGATTATTTTCTCCATTAGTTCTTTGCTCCTTAAAATGTCACGTCAAGATCACGTCCTCATACGTCATCGACCCATATGCATTTTTTAGGGCCAATGCCGATGACCGACACAGGCTGATGTTTTGTCCAAAGTGTCTCCAGCCACACGGAGCTGCCCGTGGACGCCTGTCTGTAAGTGACGTTGGCGAACGCAGCAGCCCACAGCGGCCGATGCCGATACACGTAAAAAAATGCAAATACCGACCGATAACATCAGCTGGCCGATGCGTCGGTCCATCACTATCACAAACTCAAACCTATCGAGTAGAGAAACCACGAAATATTCACATGAGAAGCTGAAATCAGTCATTTATTCTTGTAAAAATGACGTCAGACGATTAATCGATTATCGAAACCGAACCAATAACCCACTGATCCACCTTATCGCTGCAGCTCTAATATATTTAAAGCTTAAATATCGCAGTTAGAGATCCGTATCCTTACTCTCGTCCATGTGACGTCAGAGAGAGAGCTTGAAAAGGTGTTTTTTTTATCGGGGAACATCGTTCACAAATGTGCAGACGAAGGCAGAACGGGTAAACACAGCCAGGCCGTCTCTCAGGGACAGGGGAAGATCTGTCCCTGGACCGTAGTAATAAATAATATTAAACTTTATTTATGAGACCCTGTCGGGGCGGCCTTCACACACACACACACACACACACACGCAGAGCGATGTCTGATCTGTTAATTATGAGTGTGCAGCTCCGTGACCAGAGGCCAGGACGCAGTGTTCTTAATTGGTGGGCTTTACGTAACAGCAGGAGAGCTAAAGCGACTCGGGCGGGCCGATGATGAACAGGGAAATTACTGGTATGATATAACGAACACTTTGTGAGCTCCGGGAGGAAAAGGAGAAGAAGAAGAAGAAGAAGAAATGAAAGAGGATGGATGTGTGGAGCGGAGGAAGAGGACAGGCGAGATTAGGACCTTTCTTCGCTCGCTCATCTCGGAGAATCTCCGATCGATGGTGATCTGATTGGTGGAACGAGGAGCGGAGAGGAGCGCTGTCACCTTAACTGAATAACCGGACATAACGGAGACAGAGAGGGAGAGGGTGAAGACAGAACAAGAGGAGAGGAGAGGAGGGGAGGAGGAGAGAGAGGACGAGAGGAGCGCTGTCACCTTAACTGAATAACCGGACATAACGGAGACAGAGAGGGAGAGGGTGAAGACAGAGAACAAGGTTTAGAGGAGGAGAGAGGAGAGGAGAGGAAACAAGAGGAGAGGAAACAAGAGGAGAGGAAACGAGAGGAGAGGAAACGAGAGGAGAGGAAACGAGAGGAGAGGAAACGAGAGGAGAGGAAACGAGAGGAGAGGAAACAAGAGGAGAGGAAACGAGAGTAGAGGAAGATCAGATGGGGACAGGTTATGAAGCGCCCCGGGGCCCCACGACTGCACCACAACTGCACCACGACTGCACCATAACTTCACCATAACTGCCCCACAACTGCAACACAACTGCAACACAACTGCCCCACAACTGCCCCATAACTGTCCAACAACTGCACCACAACTGCACCACAACTGCACCACAACTGCACCATAACTGCACCACGATTGCACCATAACTGCACCACGACTGCACCATAACTGCACCACAACTGCACCATAACTTCACCATAAATGCACCACAACTGCACCATAACTGCCCCACACCTGCACCACAACTGCACCAAGACTGCACCACAACTGCACCACAACTGCACCATAACTACACCACAACTGCACCACAACTGCCCCACAACTGCACCACAGCTGCACCACAGTTGCACCACAACTGCACCATAACTGCACCACAACAGCACCACAACTGCACCACAACTGCACCACAACTGCCCCACAACTGCACCACAACTGCCTCATAACTGTCCAACAACTGCCCCACACCTGCACCACAACTGCACCACAACTGCACCACGACTGCACCATAACTGCACCACAACAGCACCACAACCGCACCACAACTGCACCACAACAGCACCACAACTGCACCATAACTGCACCATAACTGCACCACAACAGCACCACAACTGCACCATAACTGCACCACAACAGCACCACAACTGCACCACAACTGCACCACAACTGCACCACAACTGCACCATGACTGCACCACGACTGCACCACGACTGCACCACGGCTGCACCACAACTGCACCATAACTGCACCATAACTGCACCACAACAGCACCACAACTGCACCACAACTGCACCACGACTGCACCACAACTGCACCACAACTTCACCACAACTTCACCACAACTGCACCATAACTGCACCACAACAGCACCACAACTGCACCACAACTGCACCATAACTGCACCACAATCCGTTTACAGGATCTGCTCACACACGTGTGTGTGTGTGTGTGTGTGTGTGTGTGTGTGTGTGTGTGTGTGTGTGATGTGATGGAAAGAGAGTTTCTCTGAAGGATGAGAACAGCAACAGCCTGATATGAGTTCACTGTGGACCTCAACATGAAAACATGCAGCGACGGAGCAGAGACGCAGCTTCCCTGGTATCATCAGCCTCCTTCACACACACACACACACACACACACACACACACACTTTCACCAATGAATGCGATTTAATTACCTCGCCCCCCTCTGGTTTCCTCTGTGCTCCCAGAGGAGGAGAAGAGAATAAGATGAGAGGGATGGAAAGAAAAGGATAAAGACTGAGAGAGAAAGGATAAAGAGTAGAGAGGAGGATAAGACAACGAGCTCAGACGATGATGAGGAGGAGGAGGACGAGGAGGGAGGGGGGGGGGGGGGGGGGGGGTCCTCGTCTTTATTTAATCCCATTCTTAATAATAAAAGCCTGGTGAGTAACAAGGATCATCCCGTCTGAACAGACACTGACACACAAAGAACGTGACGGAAAGGGGAAAAGGAAGTGTGGAAAAGGGGAAAAGGAAGTGTGGGAAAAGGAAACACACACACACTGACACGCACACACACACACACGAATAGCACCCAATTTGTATTCATCCGCCGCTGAAAATAGTCCCCAGTAGAGTGACCTTTTCCTCCCGTTCGTTTGCTCTTTTCAGGAGATTTTTCGTCAACAGAACGTGACCAGATTGGTCCTTCAACGCTCGCTCACACATTTTGCGTCCTGCTGTGTGTGTGTGTGAAACCTTACACCTGGACGCTTTAGGGCGCACTCACACTGTCCTTCCGCATCGGGACAAAACCGTTTTTTCAGGTAAAGCCTCGCTCGTTTGACCAGTGTGAGTGCAACCGCTCCACGCATAACTGCGGCCAGCTGGTCGTCCACGGCCCGTTTGGGAGAGGTGGGCTTTTGTAAAGCACGTTTGCACATGTACGAGCACGAGCGTGCGCACGTGTACGAGCACGAGGCCTACGGAGGTTCTGAGGTCATTTCCTGTGCGCCTGCTGGGACGTAGAAAAAAGAAGGAGGGACCATGCGCGGACATTTCAAACAATGGCGGTGAAAGGTTCACGTTGGTGTGATGCGGAGGTGGAGTGTTTACTGCAGATTTGGTCGATGAAAAGATTCAAAAACAGTCGACAAGACGCACAAAAACTCCGAGGTCTACGGAAAGATCTGGAAACAAAGCCACGCATCGCCATGACGTCATCAATGCGTGTGACGTGTTACGGCGTGATGACGTATAGGCAGCAAGACGCATTCTCCGAGGCCCAGGTAGTGTGAGTACAAACGGGCCTGGAGGGGGGGACAAGGACCCTAAAGCACGGGGCACGGGACAGACGCACAGTGTGATTGCGCCCTTAGTCTGGTGTCATGTAGGACGAGTCTTTGATTAGCAGAAGATCGTTTCAACCTTAACCTCTGATTAAATCAAACGTCTCAAACCGAAGTGTTCTGCGGCTCTAAACGACACCAGCCTCCTCCTTTACAGTGACAGTTCTGCCACCAGCAGAGACAAAGCATCCTGCCTGACGTCTGCAGCGGCTATGAGCTCATCCTCCCCCTCCCCCTCCTCCTCCACCCTCCACCTTTATTATCTAGTCCTAAAAAAAGAAATCCTCCCCCTCCTCCACACGTGTACGCCCGTTAACAATCCTCAGGACACCGCGCGCTGCCGTTCAGCCTGACAGGAGGCTCAGCGCTTTCAACGAGAACAGGTTTTGGTTTCGGCCGCTGTAGTTTATTTGGTCTGCTGATTAAAACCAGGAAATCAGACGAGACGGCGTGATAATAAGCGGTAAAACGAGAGGACACAGGTCTTTATTCTGTTATGCCAGTGGAAGGTTTAACGTGACACTGTCCTCCTGCAGACGGAGCACCTTTAATCATCCTGCTGTTTAACATCAACAGGACAATATAAGCATCTCATCTCATCCTGAGGCGTTCCCAGGCCAGTGTGGAGATCTAATCTCTCCACCTGGTCCTGGGTCTTCCCCGAGGCCTCCTCCCAGCTGGACGTGCCTGGAACACCTCCCTAGGGAGGCGCCCAGGGTTCATCCTTACCAGATGATCCTGAACCACCTCAACTGGCTCCTTTCAACACAAAGGAGCAGCGGCTCTACTCCGAGTTCCTCACGGATGCTGAACTTCTCCCCCTCTCTCTAAGGGAGACTCCAGACCCCCTCCTGAGGAAACACATTTCACACGCTTTGACCTGGACCTGGTTCTTTGGGTCCTGACCCAGCTTTCATGACCACAGGTGAGGGTAGGAACCAGGACTGAGGGTAGATCCAGAGCTTTGCCTTCCTCAGCTCTCTTTTGGTCACAACGGTGCGGTAGAGCGACTGCAGCTCCGCCCCCGCTGCTCCGATTCTCTGGCCAAACTCACGCTCCATCGTCCCCTCACTTATTTATAACATTTATTTATAATTTATAAGAACTCGTCTCTGGTAAACGCAGGATTTAATTGTTGCTTCTGCATGGAGAACCGGGGGCAGCAGCTCCAGCAGGGGACCCCAAACTTCCCTTTCCCGGGCCTCATTAACCAGCTCTAACTGGGGGATCCTGAGGCATTCCCACAAAACTGTAGAGACCCTAGGAAGAGCAGCAACTGTCTAAGTCAGAAGCTAATGGGGAAAGAAACGGCTTAATTTCGTTACTCGACGACGACCCCAGAATGTTTAGTGAGGACATGTGGTGATGAGTGATGACTGCAGGAGCACCGAGACACGGACGGCGTTACCAATGAAGTGACATTTAGAGAAACGATATTAAGAGACAGACTTTGCTACATATGAGATTGTGTTACTTCAATGCGTTTGCTACTAAAAACACTTCCCTTCTGTGTGTGTGTGTGTGTGTGTGTGTGTGTGTGTGTGTGTGTGTGACGGGGGGGGCTTTCTTAAAGGTCAGAGAGCTATTTTTCCTTTCTGCTAAATGTCTCAATCAAATGTAATCTCAAGACGGCGCAGAGAGGCTGACATTTAGAAAGCTGTGCAGAAACAGAAACAACTTCACTGTTTCTCCTCCGTGTGTTTTATTGGACGCAGCCGAAGCTGATAAACACAGACACACACACACACGAAACACGGCAGCAGAACGCACCCGCGGATGTTCATGTGCACCGGTGGATGCTTTATAAAGAGAAGGGGATTCTGGGGGATGAGGTTGTTTTGCTCCCTGCAGGAGGAAACTGCAGCTCGCACCAAATCCTGACCCAATTACAGCTTAGGGTGCGCACTCCCACTGTCCTTCCGCACCGAGTCGAATCAGGTTTTTCGGCTAAAGCCTAGTGCGTTTGACCAGTGTGAGTGCAACCACTCCGCGCCTAGCTACGGCACGCTTGCCGTCCACGGCCCGTTTGGGAGAAGTGGGCTTTTGTAAAGCACGTTTGCACATGTACGAGCACGAGCGTGCGCACGTGTACGAGCACGAGGCCTACGGCGGTTCTGAGGTCATTTCCTGTGCGCCTGTTGGGACGTAGAAAAAAGAAGGAGGGACCATGCGCGGACATTTCAAACAATGGCGGTGAAAGGTTCACGTTGGTGTGATGCAGAGGTGGAGTGTTTACTGCAGATTTGGTCGATGAAAAGATTCAAAAACAGTCGACAAGACGCACAAAAACTCCGAGGTCTACGGAAAGATCTGGAAACAAAGCCACGCATCGCCATGACGTCATCAATGCGTGTGACGTGTTACGGCGTGATGACGTATAGGCAGCAAGAAGCATTCTCCGAGGCCCAGGTAGTGTGAGTACAAACGGGCCTGGAGGGGGGGACAAGGACCCTAAAGCACGGGGCACGGGACGGAGGCACAGTGGGATGGGCCCTTAGACTGGGAGGATACAGTATGAAGGCCAGGTGGGATACTGGCAGTGACCCCCCCAAAAGAAAACACCAGTACAACCACATACACACACACACACACACACACACACACACACACACAAACACACACACACACCCTTCACTGATTGGCTTAGGCAGCTAATGACGCTTGTATTGGGTGCAGCGCCACAACATTCATCTTAACCCACTTTCCAGCAATAATCTCCATAAATACTCCCCAATCTCAGAGGAGAGGGATTAATTACAGCCCCAAGGCTAAAGTGAAGTCTGTGTGTGTGTGTGTGTGTGTGTGTGTGTGTGTGTGTGTGTGTGTGTGTGTGTGTGTGTGTGTTGCTTTGAGACAGGCTGATTTGGAGTCGTATGCTCCCGGAGCTCGCGGTAGATCAAAGCGATCCTGCCAGCGTGTCTCGCTGCGCGGGGAGCTTTAAATGCAGATGAGTCTCCAGGTCGTCGTTTGGACTCCGACACAAATCACTCCGGCCATTTCAGATCAGCGGCCGCTCCCCGAGGCCCCTTTGTCTTCACAGAGCTGAAGGTTAGATAAGGAGCGGACGTGTCCCCGGTGCAGCTGCTGCTTCAGCACCGCGGACAGTTCCCGCAGGTCCACGACTCGCAGCACTGATGCCGCGAGATCCACTGTTGCTAACGACACGAGATGCTATCAAACTCTTTCAACTGTTGTTATTCAATATTTCTCCCATGTTTAGTCCTGACTCTGGGGACACTGAGCAGACCTGTCCCATGTTTAGTCCTGACTCTGGGGACACAGAGCAGACCTGTCCCATGTTTAGCCCTGACTCTGGGGACACAGAGCTGACCTGTCCCATGTTTAGTCCTGACTCTGGGGACACAGAGCAGACCTGTCCCATGTTTAGTCCTGACTCTGGGGACACGGAGCAGACCTGTCCCATGTTTAGTCCTGACTCTGGGGACACAGAGCAGACCTGTCCCATGTTTAGTCCTGACTCTGGGGACACAGAGCAGACCTGTCCCATGTTTAGTCCTGACTCTGGAGACACAGAGCAGACCTGTCCCATGTTTAGTCCTGACTCTGGGGACACAGAGAAGACCTGTCCCATGTTTAGTCCTGACTCTGGGGACACGGAGCAGACCTGTCCCATGTTTAGTCCTGACTCTGAGGACACGGAGCAGACCTGTCCCATGTTTAGTCCTGACTCTGGGGACACAGAGCAGACCTGTCCCATGTTTAGTCCTTAAGTACATGAACCGTGTTGCTGCTATAATTCAGCTGCTATGCAATTCATACAGTGACGGCTGCCACGCAACAGTCTAATCCAGCCATTCAGACGTACTTTCACACCCTTTGGGAGCAATTTGGGTTTCAGGGCGCCCTCCCACTGTGCCTCCGTCCCGTGCCCTGTGCTTTAGGGTCCTTGTCCCCCCCTCCAGGCCCGTTTGTACTCACACTACCTGGGCCTCGGAGAATGCTTCTTGCTGCCTATACGTCATCACGCCGTAACACGTCACACGCATTGATGACGTCATGGCGATGCGTGGCTTTGTTTCCAGATCTTTCCGTAGACCTCTGAGTTTTTGTGCGTCTTGTCGACTGTTTTTGAATCTTTTCATCGACCAAATCTGCAGTAAACACTCCACCTCCGCATCACACCAACGTGAACCTTTCACCGCCATTGGTTTAAATGTCCGCGCATGGTCCCTCCTTCTTTTTTCTACGTCCCAACAGGCGCACAGGAAATGACCTCAGAACCACCGTAGGCCTCGTGCTCGTACACGTGCAAACATGCTTTACTAAAGCCCACCTCTCTCAGACGGGCCGTGGACGGCCAGCTGGTCGCAGTTATGCGCGGAGCGGTTGCACTCACACTGGTCAAACGCACTAGGCTTGACCTGAAAAAACGGTTTGGCGCGGTGCGGAAGGACAATGTGAGTGCGCCCTCATTAAGAGAAGGCTGAGGCTGATACAACTACTCGCACTACTGCTGACCCCGGCAGATCCAACACAGACACAGAAGAGCTCTTAACAGACCAGGCTGAGCCGCCGTCTCCCCTCAGCTGAACCTCCTCCAGCATCCCTTCACATCTGATCACCAGGGAAAAACCCTGCGTTACTCATTTATAATGTAAATCTCTGCCTCTTCTTCTCCGGAGAGACCTGCAGCTCGAGTTTACCGCTGATAAAGAGACAATATTCTGGTTTGCCCACATGTGAAAATGAGAGAAACGCTGATGTGATTGAGGTTTGTTTGGGTCTGACCGCAGCTGAAGAGACCAAGCGGGAAACCTGATACGTAAACTCATATTTATTAATGTATCAACATGAAGGGTTAGAAGTTCTCAACCACAGTCTGGGGTCAGCTCGGCTGTTCGATAGCACGTTAAACCAGAGTTTCTCAGCATTTTTCTCACCAGCGGGACTTTTTTTACAACTCAAAATGGATCAATCAAGTTTTCACCCAACACCAAAGAACCCTCAAAGCAGCTTCAGTCAAAAGCAACTGGACTTGGTTCTTTGTCAGGAAGACGTTTCACCTCTCATCCAAGAGGCTTCACCAGTTCATGAACGCATCTGACCAGGACCAGGCTGGGACTGGACCAGGTATAAGACCAGGCTGGGACTGGACCAGCACCAGGACCAGGCTGGGAAAGGACCAGGACCAGGCTGGGACTGGACCAGCACCAGGACCAGGCTGGGAAAGGACCAGGACCAGGCTGGGACTGGACCAGCACCAGGACCAGGACCAGGACCAGGCTGGGACCGGACCAACTAACTGATCCAGGTATTTAACCTCTCACAAGGCCGATGATGTCACTGGAACCCTTTGTCATGATGATTTGACATAATCGCCCTTGTGTGAGGTTAAATACCAGGATCTCCAAACAAGTTAGTCTGACCAGTCCCAGCCTGGTCCTGGTCCTGGTCCAGTCCCAGCCTGGTCAGATGCGTACATGAACTGATGAAGCCTCTTGGATGACTCTCTCCACCAGTTAGTTCGACCAGTCCCAGCCTGGTCCTGGTCCAGTCCCAACCTGGTTCTGGTCCAGTCCCAGCCTGGTCCTGGTCCTGGTCCTGGTCAGATGCGTACATGAACTGATGAAGCTTCTTGGATGAGAGGTGAAACTTCTTCCTGACAAATAACCAAGTCCAGTTGCTTTGGACTGAAGTTGCTTTTAGGAGAACGACGACCTGGACACATGAGAACGTTCACAGGCTTATAACACCCAGGAACAATCTCTAAGTAGATAACGACGAAGACGTTTTATAATTTAAAGTTAAATAGAATATATTTACTACTTTCTACTTAAGCATATCTCATGTGACATGTTGCCACATTAAACAATCACCAAAGTGATGAAAATTCATCCAGAAAACACGAACATCCGAACATCATTTCACGTCAATCTACCCGACGGTTGGTGTGTCTCATGGTGGTGCTACAGGAAACATATTAGGTAGAATTCATCCTCTGGGGACCATGATCGCCTCGGAGATAAGGAGATATTTCAGCGTAGAGCCGTCTCAGCAGGACACCAGCGTCAATAAAGGTACAATAGATAAATCATACTGAACACGAGGCAGGTCGTCTTCTCTTGTGTGTGTCTGTGTGTGTGTGTGTGTGTGTGTGTGTGTGTGTGTGTGTGTGTGTGTGTGTGTGTGTGTGTGTGTGTGTGTGTGTGTGTGTGTGTGTATAACATGTGATGCTGCTGAGTGCACTGCAGAGCTGAGCTGTGAGTCTCTGCTGGCCGAGGCCAGACATCCGCGGGACTCCGAGCTGCCATCAAAGGCATCCGGACGCCGCTGCTCACGGGCCGTCTGACTGATGGCGAGGAGCCCGCTGACTGCCGCTCCCTGCCAGCCAGACGGACAAACCGCTGCCAGTCGGCCCGAGTACACACAACACACACCAAAGACACACTCTCGAGGTATTTCATCAGTCGCACCGATCTCCAGTCCTCCACTAGGCTTCTACTGACAAACATGACGTGCATCTGAGCAAAAGTGGGACACGGCCCCATCCGCCGCTAATCCCCGTTACAGTTGTGTGATAAAAGTGGTGCTTTCATAATCATCAATATATTTATGTAAAGAAAAAGTCCAAAGCCGGAGCCTTTCTCTTTGTCTTTGGGGGATGAAGTTGCCCGTCAGCCACCGAAATACATGACACTTTCATGTCTTTGTCTCCTCGTCACATTTCACATGTCCTCGAGGACGAACGCTCTCCTTCCCTCTCCGTGTTTCAATATACTGCTCTTTTTTCACAGCAGACACAAAGGGATTCCCCAAAGTCTGCATGGATTGATGGAAAAGTGGAGCACGAGTTCATCCGCAGAGTGAGGAGGGGGGGTGCAGGAGCAGCTACAGACGTGCAGCATCTGTGTGTGGTGGTAGGTGGTTGGTGGTTGGTGGTGGGGGTGGTGGCGGTGGGGGCGGTGGGGGTGGTGGTTAAGCCGTCATTGCTCTATATCCCTCCACAACTGGAACAGCGGGTGGAAAGAAAAGTGATGTGGGGGGAGAGAAGTTGATCTCACTCCAATCCTTTCGGCAGCCAAAGCCAAAGCAAATCCCTGAAGCAAACAAAAGATCCTCCACTCTGGCCTCCATATCTGCCCCCCCAACACACACACACACACACACACACACACACACACACACACACACACACACACACACACACACACACACACACACACACACACACACACACACACACACACACACACACACACACACACACACACACACACACACACACACACACACACTGTATATGGCTGCAGAGGCCAAATATGTCTCCCTGAGGTGGGATCCTGCACGGTAATCCCAGGAAAGCCAGGATCCGCGCCAATTTGAGGCTGCTGGCGTCTTCAGGTGTCACAGCGAGACACAACTTTCAGTAAAACACAGAAATAAAGTCAGGTGGAGTTAGCAACTCAAATCAGGAGCCACACGGGCCGGAGGAGGAGATGCTAAGTTCAGGAGACAGTTCTGGTACTACGAGCATTAATATGAACGTGTAATGTGTTATTAAAAATATAATCGTGGACATTTTCGTAGTAATAATCCAGGTACACTGTAACAGCTTCCTCTTCATATGCTCTTATCCATTTGCTGGCTCATTCGTGAACGTCAGCGAGTCTTGAGGCAAGGTCGACTGTTTGCCACGGCACATAACGCCCCTGAGTGCCCTTTATTAAAATCGGATACTGGCCTGCCTCATATCTGCCTGGTTTACGTAAGTTTGACCATTTCTGTGATAATCTTGGGATATCCTTAATGTATTCTAGGTGTTTGGCCCCGTTATCTCACTCGGTCGTGCAGTCATTGTTGTGTTGCTGTGTTATTATGGCGATGCTAATCTTTGATAGCACTTTTGCAGAGGTGAATGCTATTTCTATGTTGTACTGGTGGTAAGTTTAGGCCTAGCTTACCTTGATTATGCTAAGCTCGTTAATTATTTAGCTTTAATGCTAGCTAGTTCAGCCTTAGCTATATTGGTTATGCTAAGCTAGGCTATGGCAATACCCACAGTCTACTTTCATATGCTATTCATCATATTCATATTTTATTTTTTACAATGTATAAAACTAAAACACTGAACTAAAACAATAACAATATCTGGCTGACCTTCCTTAAAACATCACCATCATCCACCTGCATAACGCTGACCTGTTCATCATCATCATCATCTTCAGCCTCTTATCCGGGGTCGGGTCTCGGGGGCAGCAGCTCCAGCAGGGGACCCCAAACTTCCCTTTCCCGGGCCACATTAACCAGCTCTAACTGGGGGATCCTGAGGCGTTCCCAGGCCAGTGTGGAGATCTAATCTCTCCACCTGGTCCTGGGTCTTCCCCGAGGCCTCCTCCCAGCTGGACGTGCCTGGAACACCTCCCTAGGGAGGCGCCCAGGGTTCATCTAGTAGGCTATAACCTGAGTTATGAAGCTTTAAATTGTGCAGGGAGGTTTGGATGATGACGTTTACGTGACGGATTCTTTAAAACGCAGAGAATCGAACCGGTTACGAAAACTTTACTGAGCAAAGTTTCCAACAGTCGATCACGTTTTGTTTTTAAACATGCAGCAACGTCTCTGTGACCTTGTGTGCCAAATGCCTTTAAGATGAAAACAGTGCTGGTTTTAACAGAAGCGGGCCGCTCTGTCATACAGAGGTGAGCGCTGAAGGTACACTTCAATAAACATGCTGAGAGCTTACATCTGTCCCAGCAGCCCCCTGGTGCCAGTGTATTTCTGCTGTTGTTCTGATATGATACTTAGGGCGCACTCACACTGTCCTTCCGCACCGCGCCCCGTGCTTTAGGGTACTTGTCCCCCCGCGCCCCAGGCCCATTTGTACTCACACTACCTTGGCCTCGCGCAAATGCTTCTTGCTGCCTATACGTCATCACGCCATAACACATCACACGCATTGATGACGTCATGGCGATGCGTGGCTTTGTTTCCAGATCTTTCCGTAGACCTCAGAGTTTTTGTGCGTCTTGTCGACTGTTTTTAAATCTTTTCATCGACCAAATCTGCAGTAAACACTCCACCTCCGCATCACACCAACGTGAACCTTTCACTGCCATTGTTGTTGTTGTTAAATGTCCGCGCATGGTCCCTCCTTCTTTCTATGTCCCAACAGGCGCACAGGAAATGAAGTCAGAACAGCCGTAGGCATCGTGCTCATACACGTGCTCATGCTCGTACACGTGCAAACGTGCTTTACAAAAGCCCACCTCTCCCAAACGGGCCGTGGACGGCCAGCTGGCCGCAGCTAGGCACGGAGCGGATGCACTCACACTGGTCAAACGCACTAGGCTTTAGCCGAAAAACCGGTTTTAGCCCGGTGCAGAAGGACAGTTTAAGTGCGCCCTTAGATGCAAAATATATAATGTTCTGTTTTTAGTTGTTTTACAAACCCTAGTTTCCATCCAACAGGACGAAAATGTCTAAACAAAAGCAGTGGTAAGTGAACTGACTATTGAAAACTGTGGATCTGAGCAAACATTCCCTCACAGCATTCGATAATTGACACTTCTGATGCCCTGCCATGCGGACGTGTGTCTGTGCTGCTGTTCCAGACCCAGTCCTGTTTGTTTATGCGGTGACTGTCGGCCCGCTAAGCTGGACTCCTTTGCACAAGCAGTGACGCAGACATGTTGTTTAAAAAAAGCCTCTTCCTTGAAGAAGAGCTGATTCACTGCAGCTCCTCCAGGTCGTTTGGTGACCGCAGTGACAGTCACGGTGACCCCAGACTCCGCACGCTCGTGTAATGAGTCTGCACGCCATCTGTTTGTCTGACGTGAACTGACAGCTGCGGTATCCACTCACTCATCTTTCCACTTCTCCGCATCATCACTGCTGATGTCAAAACCCTGCGTCACTGTCCCCCAATCCGTCCCCGAAGGAACAGAAGTGAAGTTTCAAAGTGCAGTTGGAGGCGGAAAAACACAGCAGTGCTGGTGTTCCTGTTTCGCTCTCTCCTAACTCTCCGGGGGGGATGATCAAGAGGTGAGCGCTAGCTGGAAGCTAGGCGGCCCCCTCCGCACACCCAGCAGCAGACTGCTGCAGCCCCCCCTCCTGCTGCGAGAGCCAACAGCCTGCAAACACGCTCCACCGACACACGCAGCAGCTAAGAAACACAGCTGGAGACTGTACAAGTCAAACTGTTTCACTCCATCAACGAATGGATCTACGGAAACGTTTCTGAACCACATTGTGTCCATTTGTGTTTGGAAGAAACTCGTTGACTTTTCATTCAACGTAAACAGGAAGGATTCTGTATTTGGTGGTTTCATCGTGTCTGCACTCTTTACTGTAATTCCACCAGGACCTCCACCGGATCGTTTAGGACGCACTCACACTGTCCATCCGTACCGTGCCCCAGCATGTTTCACAGCTAAAGTCTAGTTCGTTAGGGTTAGTGCCAGTGTGAGTGCAACCGCACCGCGCCTATCTACCGGTCAATCTTGGTTCCTACCCTCACCTGTGGTCATGAAAGCTGGGTCAGGACCCAAAGAACCAGGTCCAGGTCCAAGCGTGTGAAATGTGTTTCCTCAGGAGGGGGTCTGGAGTCTCCCTTAGAGAGAGGGGGAGAAGTTCAGCATCCGTGAGGAACTCGGAGTAGAGCCGCTGCTCCTTTGTGTTGAAAGGAGCCAGTTGAGGTGGTTCAGGATCATCTGGTAAGGATGGACCCTGGGCGCCTCCCTAGGGAGGTGTTCCAGGCACGTCCAGCTGGGAGGAGGCCTCGGGGAAGATCCAGGACCAGGTGGAGAGATTAGATCTCCACACTGGCCTGGGAACGCCTCAGGATCCCCCAGTTAGAGCTGGTTAATGTGGCCCGGGAAAGGGAAGTTTGGGGTCCCCTGCTGGAGCTGCTGCCCCCGCGATCTGACCCCGGATAAGCGGATGAAGATGAGATGAGATGTATTTTTTCCTCCCTGTCTCAACTGGAAACAGAAGTCATCCACATATTTCAATATTATTATAATGACGTTCAAATTGCTCTCTGGTAACGACACTTGCAGTCCAATCTAACCGTAAAGAAAGGGTAATTTATCGTTCTCATTTAAAGCAGAGCTGCGAGATCAGTTTATTGAACATCTCAGGCGGAAAATCTCCTTTATTGCTGCCTAAAGCGCTCGTTTCACACGGCGCCACAATATCAGCGAGCGACACCACAGGCGACGAGGCTGTGATGAATATCTTTCCTGCTAATGTCCGGGCTGTTTTTAAAACTACACCGTGCAGAAGGAAGATTAAAGCAACTCTAAACAGGGCGGCGGTGTGAACCTGCTTTACCCCAGCGTATGGGGCTTTAAATCGGGGGCACATGCAGGAAGCAGCAGCAGCAGCAGCAGCTCCGGGGAAACTCTCAGAAAACACGCCATCATTTATTCATTACAGATGTGCGACTGCAGGACGGCTGCTCGGCCCCGAGGGCGGCTGTGATAATGATGAGGGCTGGAACTCTGCAATCGCATAACAGCGTGATATCAAACAAGACAAAGACACACTGAAGGAAGGAAGACTCCACCATGATGGTGAAAGACGTTCGGTGCATCAACAAGGATTAGAAGATAACTTCATCTCTCAGACAAAACGTCCGCGGACACGCACACATTTCCTCACATTAAAGGAAGCGTCGTGCGGCTCCCACCGCCTCCGCTCTGCTGGTTATTATATCGGATTTCCAGCACATGTTGACCGTGCTGCAGAAACCCGAGCATCACTGAGGTCAAACAGGGATGTTGGGGGTCAGGTCGGAGTGCCATGTGTTTGTGTTTTCTATGTGATCAGATTTTCGTCTTTTAAGGATCAGTATCGGAAACTAGCAGAAGTTAGCTGCATTTGGCGGTTGTTGGAGAATGTTCTGCGTAGATGTTTGTGTCCCAAATGTCAGTTCATCTCAAAGGGTGCACTCACACTGTCCATCCGTACCGTGCCCAAACAGGTTTTACGGGTAAAGTCTAGTTCGTTTGACCAGTGTGAGTGCAACCGTACCGCGCCTAGGAGCGGCACGCTTGCCGTCCACGGCTCGTTTGGGAGAGGTGGGCTTTAGTAAAGCACGTTTGCACATGTACGAGCACGAGCGTGCGCACGTGTACGAGCACGAGGCCTGCGGCGGTTCTGAGGTCATTTCCTGTGCGCCTGTTGGGACGTAGAAAAAAGAAGGAGAGACCATGTGCGGACATTTCAAACAATGACGGTGAAAGGTTCACGTTGGTGTGATGCGGAGGTGGAGTGTTTACTGCAGATTTGGTCGATGAAAAGATTCAAAAACAGTCGACAAGACGCACAAAAACTCCGAGGTCTACGGAAAGATCTGGAAACAAAGCCACGCATCGCCATGACGTCATCAATGCGTGTGACGTGTTACTGTACTAAGTGGATTTTAGGGTGCAGATAAAGAGAAAAAGGTGCGTTTATAGGATTTCAGTAATCAGTCACTTCAATGATGTGTTTATTTCCTGAGTGTTGCTGTGCAGCGTCGTAGAGTCTGACGGCAGCAAAGACAGAAATATCAAATGTTACAGACACTAATTAGTATCCAGAAATTACAAATCGACAATAATGTAACTGACATTTTGCATTATCTGCACAATAGCTGTAGCTCTCCTCTGATCAGCTGGTGCGTCTGCGTCTGTCACCGACACAAAGCTTCATCCTCACGGCTCGTATTGACACATTTGCTGTGAGAATATCCAGCTGTGAGGAGATGAAGGAACTCACCAGGGAGGTAAACTCATCTCACCAGATGCCTGCAGGCGGCTGGCTGTCCATTAGCTTGTTCCCACTTCCTCCCGCTACGTCAGCAGTTTCCTGTCGGCTGTGACTTCGATACATTTACTCTTTCTAATCCACCGACTGTGTGTTGATGCAGAGGGCGTTTTATGAAAGGGATAGCTCCGGTTCTTCTTTAGGATTGGCTCAGACGTGTTCAAAGCCTTTTTAACTGACCTTTAGTTTTGATAACGAAGGGAAATTCATAACGAGCGTTGTATTAGGGCGCCCTTCCACTGTGCGTCCGTCCCGTGCCCCGTGCTTTAGGGTCCTTGTCCCCCCCTCCAGGCCCGTTTGTACTCACACTACCTGGGCCTCGGAGAATGCTTCTTGCTGCCTATACGTCATCACGCCGTAACACGTCACACGCATTGATGACGTCATGGCGATGCGTGGCTTTGTTTCCAGATCTTTCCGTAGACCTCGGAGTTTTTGTGCGTCTTGTCGACTGTTTTTGAATCTTTTCATCGACCAAATCTGCAGTAAACACTCCACCTCCGCATCACACCAACGTGAACCTTTCACCGCCATTGTTTGAAATGTCCGCGCATGGTCCCTCCTTCTTTTTTCTACGTCCCAACAGGCGCACAGGAAATGACCTCAGAACCACCGTAGGCCTCGTGCTCGTACACGTGCGCACGCTCGTGCTCGTACACGTGCACACATGCTTTACTAAAGCCCACCTCTCCCACACGGGCCGTGGACGGCCAGCTGGCCGCAGTTATGTGTGGAGCGGTTGCACTCTCACTGGTCAAACGCACTAGGCTTTACCCAAAAAACCTGTTTTGGCCCGGTGCGGAAGGACAGTGTGAGTGCACCCTAATTGAATATTGGATGATAATCTCATCATACCTATCGTTATAAAACCTGTGAACCGCGGCGTGTGTGCTTAATTTTGTTGTTCCTTGAAGACGGGAGTGGGAGAGCGTCGGCACACTTGTTTTCTCTTCGAGGCTCAATGACCCGGTTTAAATGGATTTACAATTTAATAACTGTTGCTGCACAATAACGTGCGCTTTGTGTGTGAAACAGATCACCGACGCGTGACCTCTGTGATGTGAGGAGCTCTCATTAACTCAGTGTGTAAACAGCCTCACCGTTTATGATCCGTCGTTGTTAAATAATTGAACATTTAGTGTAAAAGACGCCAGTTACAGGAGGAAATATCCTCCTCACGCGTCCTCTTCTTCCTCGCCATGCTCTGCCACTATAAAGCAGCTGATAGCTTGATATTCAGGCGCTCACAGGTGTTCCCAGTGTGGCGACGTGCTGAAGTGGCCCCCCGCCCGCTGACAGAGGCGTCTGATCGATGCTTTAATGAAACTTTTATCACTCCACTCTGTGGGACGGATTAACGACGCTTCGCATCTAATGGCTGCTCCTAAATCACTGCCATGAGAGAGGACGGAGCCGCAGGGGACGTCCGAGGGACACACACACACACACACACACACACACACACACACACACACACACACACACACACACACACACACACAGAGAAAGAGTCTCCACTGATGCTCTGGAGAAGCAACGATACACTGAATGCACGATTCGATTCTGGGTTCATCAACTTACCACCTGGAGTATAAAGTGTGACCTTCTAACAAAGATTTGAGACGAGATTAAACCGTTCCCGATTGTTGCAGCGGTGTGAATTGACCCGTTTCGTCTGGACTCAAACCGTGAACTGACAGATGCAGTTTCCACTCACTCATCTTTCAAACTTCTCCACATCCAAACACTCTGGAAACTCTGGACTCAAACCGTCTGACGGCGTCGCCTGTGAGTCGGCTCGTCGAGTCTCCAGCATCTGCACGTCACCTGTTTCAAGAGCCAATCAGCTCGTAGCAAAGTCTGCTGGTCCAGTCACTTACGAACCGTCAGCTGGTCAGTTTTGGACGGAGGCTCAACAAGAGAGAGAGAGAGACAGAAGGAGGGTCAAGCGAGCTAGAGGATAAATGAGGAGAGGGAGCGCCGTAAACAAAAACAAAGCAGCGAATCAGAGAAATAAAACAATATTTTCCCAGTTTCATCTCAACTAGAAATGCAGCTGTAGCGAGTACCGTAATTTCCGGACTATAAGCCGCTACTTTTTTCCCTCGTTCTGGTCCCTGAGGCTTATTCAACGGTGCGGCTTTTCTACGGCTTACGGTAACCAGGGGCGCGCACTACCGAGGATGCGCGAGACCGAGGCAGACATCTGGCGCCAGGTAACGAGAGCAAAACAAAGAGAAGGAGAGCTTCAGCGACAGTTTGCACGAAGGAAGTGTTCATGCAAACACCCTCAACATGGAAAACAAACGGAGAAGTGCATATGATGCTGCTTTTAAGTTAAAGGCAATCGATCTGGCTGTCAAAGAAGGAAATAGAGCTGCTGCACGTACCTGGTTGGTTATTTTGATAACGTAAACGGCCGCGGGACTGCACTTTTACTGCCGTGTTACAGGCGAGCACTTTGTATATCTTTGCACCGTTGTATTATTTGTACTCTGCACGAATGCTGTTCGCCATGTCAAAGATGTGAACGTTTGATTGAATGATTGAAAGATTTATTGTTAATAAATGGGACGCTTTGCGTTCCCAAACAGTCATCTCTGTCCCGACAATCCCCTCCGTGGTAACAGGAACCCCTATATACTACGGTAATTACACATCAAAACGCCTGCGGCTTATAGTCGGGTGCGGCTTTTATATGGAGCAATCTGTATTTCCCCTAAATTTAGCTGGTTCGGCTTATAGTCAGGTGCGCTCTATAGTCCGGAAATTACGGTATTTCCTGTCTCTGTCCTCATTCATTCATTCATTCATCTTCAGCCTCTTGTCCCTGTCGGGGTCGTGGGGGGCTGGAGCCGATCCCAGCTGACATCGGGCGTGAGGCGGGGTCCACCCTGGACAGGACGCCAGTCTATCACAGGACACATAGAGACGAACAGAGACAGACAACCATTCACACCTACGGGTGATTTAGAGTCATCAATGAACCGAACACCTGCACGTCTTTGGACTGTGGGAGGAAACCGGAGAACCCGGAGAAAACCCACGCAGACACGGGGACAACATGCAAACTCCACACAGAAGGGCCCCAGCCGGGATTCAAACCAGGAACCCTCTGGCTGTGAGGAGACAGTGCTAACCACCACACCACCGTGTCTAAAGTCTGTTTAATGAGCTTCAGTTTTCCCTGTTTTTCGCGTCTCAGAGTGAAGATGAATGAGGACGTGTTCGAGGTCCCGGAGAGGACCGAGTACCGCTACCTGGTGCAGGAGGAGGGCGGCGAGGAGGAGGGCGGCGAGGAGGAGGAGGTGCAGTACGTGCGTCACAGACACTACATCAGCCCCCTGCTCCATTTTATGTATTCATATTTTATGATGCTACAAATTTTATCCAGCTACGGAAAAAGCCGGAAAAGTCAGAAGCTAGGGAGGAAGTACAGAGAGGTTGCTATGGAGATGATACACCGTCTCGTCTCGTCTCGTCTCATTGGTGTGAACTGGCAGCGCCTCAGAACGTTGCAGACCTGAATCTTTGGTCTGAACGGGACTTTAGAAAAGCATCTGACTCATCTCTCACCGAACGTCTTTCTACCAAGAACGCAATCCTCCAGCTCGTTGTCCTAATTCAACACGACTTTAACTACAGATACAGTACGCCGGGAAAGGGTTTATTCATATTTGGAAGGCGCTTGTTGATACGAAGTGTTGATCCTGTGGACAGGAAGTCATTAGACTTTCACCCGTCGATCTGAAACGCAGCTTACACGAGCTGCAGAGCCGTAACTCGCCCAGTCTCCGCTGGATGTGACAGCTGGGAACGGCTCTGTGTGCAGCACGGGATTATCGATGTGTTACACTCAAAATAAATGCCTCAAAAATGTGTAACTGTAAACAACGAGTCAAATTTTCCTCTACTCAGCGCTGTGTGTGTGTGTGTGTGTGTGTGTGTGTGTGTGAGCCAGGCTGCCAAACACATATCCTCTTACTCTGACAGAGAGTGAATGGCAGCCGGCGGGAAGCCCGAGCACGGCTCAATGAGACACGCAAATCCTATTATGAATATGTGTGTGTGTGTGTGTGTGTGTGTGTGTGTGTGTGTGATGACCCACTGCCTCTGTGAGCAGGGTGAATATCGCAAAGCCATGCACAATCACATACGCACATTTACCTCAGTCCATCTGTGCTTCATTACAGCCACAGACTGAACCATTAAAAGAGTTTGAAAGGAAATTTTAGAAACACAGATATGTAATTAAATAAGGGCGCACTCCCACTGTGCCTCCGTACCGTGCCCAAGCACGTTTCACTGCTAAAGTCTGGTTCCTTTGACCAGTGTGAGTGCAACTGTACCGCGTCTAGGAGCGGCACGCTTGCCGTCCACGGCCCGTTGGGGAGAGGTGGGCTTTAGTAAAGCGTGATGACGTATAGGCAGCAAGAAGCATTCTCCGAGGCCCAGGTAGTGTGAGTACAAACGGGCCTGGAGGGGGGGACAAGGACCCTAAAGCACGGGGCGCGGTGCGGAAGGACAGTGTGGGTGCGCCCTTAGTCTCCTTTCCGTGGTTACGACATACAATGACATTTAAGAACATGAGCGTATTCAAAGTGTTTGTGTTTCCTTTCCTTGTCCTCGGGCTCAGAGGCAGCTCCATCAAAGAATGGATGTCTCAGCATGTGAAGACAAAAATGTCTTTTTTCAGTTGAGAAATGACAATAAAGTCTGTGTGTGTGTGTGTGTGTGTGTGTGTGTGTGTGTGTGTGTGTGTGTGTGTGTGTGTGTGTGTGTGTGTGTGTGTGTGTGTGTGTGTGTGTGTGTGTGTGTGTGTGTGTGTGTGTGTGTGTGTGTGTGTGTGTGTGTGTATCATTAATGCAACTGACAGGTTCTGTTGTTTCTCTCCAACATCGTTGAATCCATTTTTCACTGTTTTTACTCCGAACGTTGCCGTGAGTCACACTCAGTCGATAGACACTGTTTGACATGAGTAGGAAGCTGCTGAATTACACCGCAGACACACAGCGACACGTGTTGTCCGGCAGTCACGACGCCTTCAGGCCTCACGAGGAGGAGCCGTGACAAATGATCCTACCGGTGAAAGCAGCTCCAGCGAGCAGCCCCCCGGTCTAATCCCCTTATAAAGGGCTTCAGGCTGCTCTGAGCCGGGGGAAGTTCAGGTTAGTTACTTCTCAAACGGCGCTCCGCACTTAATATTTCAACGCCGTGACATATTTGTAGGTCGTGACAGCGTCTGTATTCGGACAGGCCCCTCTCAGTCTGTTGGAGGCTGAGCCGGACTGAATCTTTCATCAGGTCTGACAGCGGGGGACTGAGGGAGAGCGATGACGGAGCCAGCAGCTCTCATCCCTCAGACCCGCTCGCCGTTTTATCCGCACATCCATCGCCCTCCTGTCCCGACCCTCCCCTGACAAATATATGAGTCCTGAGAAAATTCCTCCATCTTTAACCCACAGTCTCTCTTCATCAATGTGCAATCGTCCTCGTCTGCAGTTCCCTCGGTCCTCAATCTCTTTCACGCACATCCGTCTCTCTCTCCCTCTATCACTGCGTCGTCTTCGCCTCAAAGCCACGCGGTTTGTAACGCAGAGAAGACGCGTTGGATTGTGACTGTCTACACTTAACAGAGACACAAGGAGAGGTCGCACCAGGAAGCAAAAGTTCGGACAGGAACTGAAAGATAACATTAATAAAAGATGGACGTGTGTGTGTTTTCTTAGCAGATGTCAGGAATGAGGTCCTGTGGTTTCCCTCTCTTCCTGGTCGCTGTTGACTGAGACGGCGTAAACAAAAGGAAGCTCTGGATTAAAGCTACTTGAGGCCATTGAGTACTCTGGAGTGTCTCTTTGTGCAACCTAAAACCAAACAGCGGCGACTTAATCACAGCTCCGCTCTCACGTTGAAAGGCCCGTATTGTGGCACAGATAGGACGCCGGCCAATTAGGCCTGACCTCCCATCGAGGAGCGTCAATGGGCCACAAGGAGCCGTCTCTTCTGTCCACCATTAATTGTGGCTTTGACTGAATGCAGACAGCAGCTGGCAGAGAGACACCAAGGGGGCAGCACAGATGGGCGGCGCACACACAGATAAACAGTGTTGGAGATCAGCGCGGCTGCACAGCAGTTCACTGAATGTTGTGATCAGCTATTAAGCGTGATTACGTTTACTCAGCTGCAGGCCACGCAGCGCGGTCGTGGGTCGTACACCGGGTTAGGGTACCGGTTTGTGTTTGTTTCAATACGTATCTGGACCCGTGGTCTGTGGTCGATACCAAAACGATCCAGGTAAACATGCAATGATTCAGTACAGTTTGGTAAAGCAGCTCCGATCAGGCTTCACAATCTGACCCGGGGTCAGAGTTTTACATGGATGTAGCCGCATCTACAGACTCTTGCATTGTTCCCCAACACTTTACAGTACTGGTGCCAAAACAGGTACTTTAAAAAAAGAAGCAGCACAAAACGACCATATTTCCCAGTTCTGTTGTTTCTCAGAGAGCTTCAGCTCCGGTGGCGGCCACGGTGTCTCCAAAAGTGCAGCTGCAGTCGTGTCTTTAGTTGCAGACTGTTGCACATCCCACACTTAAGACTGTTAAGCTTTAGGTGTTTTAAGCCTGTTTAAGCTAGCTACTAACGTTACCTGCTGCAGAGTGTAATTTTAACTAGCCTTCCAACTCACATTCAGTGATGCTTCTGTTGCATCTAATGTCTGTTTCAGCAGAGAGGAGGGATTTCATATGATCCAGTGTTTAAGAAGACCCATACTGGCACTGGGTTTCAGTACCTAACCCTACTTGTACTGGTGATTTCCTGTCTAAACAGCATCTGGGACGTGCAAAGCAAGGAGCAGATTCTGCATTTCAGAAGCATCAAGGCTGGAAAATATTGTCACAGTGGTGTGGTCCTTTTGGGCGTGTGACTTGTTCAAAATTAAGCCGTCTGTCTCACTACAGCCTCCACATGTCCACCAGAGAGAAGTCCACAGACAAACTCATTTAAAACCCGCTTTTAAATCCTTGCTGAAGGCTTTTCTGTTTGATACTCTTTTATTTGATCAAATTAACTTTAACACACTTTAACGCACTGTAACTGTTATAGCTGTCTGTTCTGTTTTATGCTGTTGTTTCTCTTTATTGTGGTTTTTAAATGCCTCGCTGCTGAAACGTGCTAAATTAAGAAAAGTGCTTTTCCTCCCTTAAATATGATTGTATTTTATTTAGTTGTATTTTATCCCTATTGTTTGACTTTGCAATTTCTTTTGCATGTGACAAAAAGTAACTTGAAAGGTTTTATTTCTTCTGCTGCAGGAAGAGCACGTTAGGATGCAAGCGGCATCATCGCGTGATCGGCCGGTGGTGGGTGTGTGTGTGTGTGTGTGTGTGTGTGTGTGTGTGTGTGTGTGTGTGTGTGTGTGTGTGTGTGTGTGTGTGTGTGTGTGTGTGTGTGCGTGTGTGATGCACCTCATCTCCATTTGCAGCTGCGGTTCACAGCAGGTCCCCCTCACAGTCTCTCACCGCGTTCGATGCTCTGTTCTGTGCGATTGTCACATCCTGCCTTCTAATTGGCTGCGCCACGGTGCCAATCAAGCCTTAATGAATACTTGGGACCAATTACAACCGATTACATCATCGGCTGGATCTGCTCTCAGACTTGGACGGCGGCCAAGGAGGCATCATCGCGAAGCTGTTGTCTTTTCTTTCCCCTCTCTGTTCATCATCGGCTCCTTTCATTCCTTCATAACTCTTCTTTTTTCTGCAAGCTTTCCGTTTTCATACCCCCTCCCTCCCTCCCTCCTTCCTTCCCTCCCTCCTTTCCTCCCCTTCACTCCCATCCCCTCCCCCCTTGGCTTTTATTCATCCTTCATCATGAGTGCCCCTCCCCCTCTCACTCTCTCTTTCACGCCATCCTCCTCTCCGCCCCGCCCACCTGCCTCTCTAGTTCCAGTTTAGCTCGCAGCGTTGTCTTTGTCTGCCTGGCCTGCGTGTGTGTGTGTGTGTGTGTGTGTGTATGTGTGTGAGTGTGTGTGTGTGTGTGTGTGTGTGTGATGAACACTGCTGGCAGACATCCAGGGCTGAGGAAGGCTGCATGACTCTCTAAGATGCTGGTTGTATTTTTAGCTCCGGCTCTCCTCTCCAGCTTCCTCCTCAGAGTGCGGAGGAGCTGACCCGATCCACTCGCAGCGCAGCCGTTGGTCTACACACACACACACACATACACACACACACACACACACACACACGCAGGCAGCGTTACATTCCCTCTGATCACCACGCACACTGTAGGGCTGGATATCAAACCTTTAACAAGCCTGAAATGTGTCGAAAATACGTCCAAATCCAGAAAGTGTGCGTTTAATCTGTGCTCAGATTTCAAAGTTTAAAGCTGAAACATGTTAGAAACGTTTAATTCCACCTCACACAGTTCGGGTAAATCCTCTGTGATGTAAAGCCGAGGCTCATGATTTATGTGCTCACACTGCACGGTCCAGTCACCGAGCCCGACTCCGACACCGTACGGGATAAACAGGAAATCAAAACATCCCTCCGACCGCTGAGGAACGTTCTGGGTATTTGTTGAGTTTAAAGCTTTGAGGTCGAGGTTCGTTCACAGTCGTCATCACGTCTGACACCAGGTCCATCGATACGTTACTGTACTGTAAACATGTAACACACACAGCAGCAGCTTTATTTCACCTGCTGTCCCTCTCCGTTGTGCCTCCGTGACACTTTCAGACGCCTGTTTGCCACTCGCCGCCGGTGCAAAGGTCGATTCCTGCCGACCAAAACTTCTTACATTCGGAAGTTTTTACTTTCAATCAATACTTTACTCAATCAATCCTTTCTTTGTTAGGGACAGTGCACATTAATGAACAACGATAACATTTCACTGTAAAAGTGCCGGATTATAGCAAAGATGCTAATTTGCATCCGTAGTCCCTGCTAAAAAAATACAAATACTACTAAATACTCCAAGTGAAGGAGTTCAAGGACCTCAGGATCTTGTTCACGAGTGAGGGGACGATGGAGCGTGAGTTTGGAGCCGGAGAATCGGAGCAGCGGGGGCGGAGCTGCAGTCGCTCTACCGCACCGTTGTGACCAAAAGAGAGCTGAGGAAGACAAAGCTCTGGATCTACCGCTCAGTCCTGGTTCCTACCCTCACCTGTGGTCATGAAAGCTGGGTCAGGACCCAAAGAACCAGGTCCAGGTCCAAGCGTCTGAAATGTGTTTCCTCAGGAGGGGGTCTGGAGTCTCCCTTAGAGAGAGGGGCAGAAGTTCAGCATCCGTGAGGAACTCGGAGTAGAGCCGCTGCTCCTTTGCGTTAAAAGGCCATCTTCAGCCTCTTACCCGGGGTCGGGTCTCGGGGGCAGCAGCTCCAGCAGGGACCCCAAACTTCCCTTTCCCGGGCCACATTAACCAGCTCTAACTGGGGGATCCTGAGGCGTTCCCAGGCCAGTGTGGAGATCTAATCTCTCCACCTGGTCCTGGGTCTTCCCCGAGGCCTGTCAGTGTTTACATGTAAACACCGTACCCGGGGTAACAGACTGAGAGAACTCCTTCAGTACCCTGATTATTCCTACATGTACTATCGGGTTCCTCGTCTGCACATGCTCCGTGGGTTAGATACCCCCCTCCCCACTTTACCGCAGTGGTTTCTGAACAGGAAATAGAATAAACCAGGAGGCAACGGCGCCGAAAACAACGTGAAACAAACAACGAGGGAGGACTTTACCATGGCAACCAGCATCACTACCAAGAAGAGCCGTTTCTGTCCTGGTTCTGTCCAAAAGTCGCCCGTTTGCGATTTCAACAAAGGTGAAGCAGAAAAATAAAGCCGTTGAACAACCAGCTGCATGTTAGCGGAGCGCCACTCACTGTGACGGAGGTCGCATTACCATCATTTCCCCATTCAGCCCCCTCTCTAATGTGCACGTGGGGACGTACTGATGTGGCTGTGAACACACTGACTGTGCCTTTAAAGACAGCATTGCTTATAGCTTCCATGTTATTTTGTGTTTCCACGGCAACAGTCCTCCATCACTCCCAAAGCGTGTCCCTGACATATGGGAGACCCTTGTGGTTTTTTCTTGTTGTCCGTGGCCGACTGTGCACAGAGAGCCTGTCTCACTGAACACCAGCAGCACTGTGGGAGTCTGTGGGGGGTTTAGCCTGAAGGACGAAGGCTACATCAGCAGGGTCAAGCAAGGGAACTTGACTTGGTTTGCCCCCCCTAACCCCCCCTAACCACCACCATCACCACCACCACCACATCCACCCCGCCCCCCCGCCCCCCACAGTGTTACTGTGCCTGAGGACAAGCAAGGATGAAAGGGAGAGGACGAGGGAGAGAGGAAGGGCAGCGGGGCAGAAGGGGGTTGATGAGCTGAGGAGTTCAATGCTGTGTGTGTGTGTGTGTGTGTGTGTGTGTGTGTGTGTGTGTGTGTGTGTGTGTATCTGATTGGACTGGCTGCTCTTGTATGTTTTATTAAACAAGAGTTGAGAAAAATGCGCGTAAATCTGGTCAAGAGCGCAGATTTAATTTCAGTATTGCGTGCGTGTGTGTGCGTGTGTGTATATGTATGTGTGTGTGTGTGTGTGTGTGTGGAGGGGGGTGTATTAACTTAATGTCCTGCAACTGGGTAGATTTGATGCACCAGTAAACGGTGGAAACATTGTTCTTGTGAGGAGGTTAGACACACGGGCAGTTCAGCACCTTTTCAAAATAAAAGACTTTTGTTTTTTTACTGGGAGACAAATGCACACGCTCTACATATTGACCTAATTTCCCTGTTTTATCGACCATAAAACTAATCCATTAATGTGGAAAACAATCAACAGATTAATCCAACAGTGAGAATCATCATTAGTCGCAGCCGTAGTTGTTATTTGGTCACCGCTAAAAACAAATGATGGGAAACAAACAACGTTGAACCCTCTTCTTTCTTTCTTCATTAAGACGTAAAAGCAAAAACACACTTCCCAAAGTCTGTGTTCTCTGAACGACAAGCCATAATAATCGACCATGAAGGAGAAAACACGTGAGGAGCTGGTACAGATTCATCATTTATCAAAGTAAAACCAGTGAATGTTAAATGAGAAGCATCAAAAATGTGTTTACGGAGCGATCTGAAGTCAAAACAGTGTTAAAAACAACTGAGACTCCCTCTGGATCCTCTGTGTTGTCTCTCCTGTGTCGTCCTCTCGTTTGTACTCGAGTAAACGCCGCGTTCAGCCGCGGCGCTGTGGGGCCATCTGGCAGGTGGTGTAATGAGGGTCGTGACCTCCTGCCCCCCCCTCTCCTCCTCTTCCTCCTCCTCCTCCATTACTGAGCAAAACATTTCCACAACAACAGGGATCTGAGCTCTTTCTGACACCACCGGGCTCCAGATGAAGCACGCGCAGTTATGGATTTCAACAGCGTTCAGAGAAGGAAAGAGAGATTTCCACTAAATGAGACACAACGAACGCAAACACACACGCGTACAGAGCAACAGTGGGATGTTATGACTCGATGTGTTCAGCTTCTTCTTCCCAGTAAACAGCTCCAACAAATCTCACTTTGTTTTTGGTTCACACTGGATTAGAGGCAGATTAAGGCCAGGGAAACAGGGGTGGTGGTGGTGGTGGGTCTGGGGCGCGACCATCACCCCCCCCCCCCCACACACACACACACACACACACTCACACGCCCATTGTCTCCTCACTCAGGACAGAAGCAGAGAGACGATCCACGGGGACGCTGAGGAGCCGACACACCAGAACATTACTGTTTGAATGTGCGGTCGCTGCAGGAGCACGGAAAACATGACGCGACTCTACCGTTTAAGAGCGCTGTCCTGCACGATTAGAGACACTCTTAATCGACTAACACTTGATTTAAATCATCATATCATATCATCGTCATAGAAACCATGCCAGGCTTTGCACACCGCCACAGCCGGTCAATTCATTTAGCATGGTATAATTACTTCAACTGCTCAGATAACCTCAAGGCATGGCCCTGTAAGTCATTTACACCTGCAATATCTGTTACACACACACACACGCACACACACACTCACACGCACGCACACACACACACGCACATGGACGCACACACACGCACACACGTAACCATAGCTACGCAGAGTAATGTAAAAAGAGTTTCACAATAATGTATTGCGGCCAAGGTCTCTTTTTTTCCCAACAACAACACTTTAAACACTACGAGTAAGACCCAGTGTGTGTGTGTGTGTGTGTGTGTGTGTGTGTGTGTGTGTGTGAGAGAGGTACTGCAGAGAGGCTGCAGCCAGTCTCTGCTGTAATGCAGCACTGCAGCCTTACAGTAGTCACACCACACTGCAGGTCACAGAGACAGAGCGCACCCTGAATACACTGCAATATTGCACGCACACACACACACACACACACACACACACACACACACACACACACACACACACACACACACACACACACACACACACACACACACACACACACACACACACACACACACACACACACACACACACACACACACACACACACACACACACACACACACACACACACACACACACACACACACACACACACACACACACACACACACACACACACACACACACACACACACACAGTGCAGAGGAAGTGAGGTCCTTGACTCACAAATTAGGGTAATTGTTGATCTTTCTGTTTAATTGAAGTCCTGCACACAGAGCTGGTGCAGAAACACAAACCCACAGATGTATCTCTCGTCCCTGCTCTTTCTTAAAGCTTTCATTCTTTCCACAGAGACTACGGTTTAGAAGTGAGGAGGTCCAACTCCTGTATCCGCGTCACATGTTTCATCACGGCTCTCTCGGCCTCTTTAGGAGATCAGAGGCAGGAGAAGTGAACGTGATCGCAAATAATGACTGATCCCTTCGCTCCATAAACACCGACGTAAATACTGGACCTATTTTTCAGAGGACACATCTTTACAGAACGATCTTACGCTAAAAAAGCATTTTTCAGAGACCAATCCGGTGTAAATGTCTTTGTTTTTAGACCAGTTTCTGTCTCAGCAACAAAGTCTCGCGAGATCTGTGAACACGGCTAAGCTAAAGTCAGTTAACGTTCACGAACGCCTCCGAGAAATAAGGTTTGTAATGCCAAATACGGCTGTGAGCTGTGTAAATCTCTAATGTTAGGGCGCACTCACAGTGTCCTTCCGCACCGAGACAAAACAGGTTTTGCGGCTAAAGCCTAGTGCGTTTGACCAGTGTGAGTGCAACCGCTCCGCTCATAGCTGCGGCCAGTTGGCCGTCCATGGCCCGTCTGAGAGAGGTGGGCTTTTGTAGAGCGCGTTTGCACATGTAAGAGCACGAGCGTGCGCACGTGTACGAGCATGAGGCCTACGGCGGTTCTGAGGTCATTTCCTGTGCGCCTGTTGGGACGTAGAAAAAAGAAGGAGGGACCATGCGCGGACATTTCAAACAATGGCGGTGAAAGGTTCACGTTGGTGTGATGCGGAGGTGGAGTGTTTACTGCAGATTTGGTCGATGAAAAGATTCAAAACAGTCGACAAGACGCACAAAAACTCTGAGGTCTACGGAAAGATCTGGAAACAAAGCCACGCATCGCCATGACGTCATCAATGCGTGTGACGTGTTACGGCGTGATGACGTATAGGCAGCAAGAAGCATTCTCCGAGGCCCAGGTAGTGTGAGTACAAACGGGCCTGGAGGGGGGGACAAGGACCCTAAAGCACGGGGCACGGGACGGAGGCACAGTGGGAGGGCGCCCTTAGTAAAAGTAAATATCAACCCATTATGCACATATAACTTCTTATCCAGCCACGTGACGTTCACTACGGAGGAGAAGGAGGAGGGGGGGTGGTGACAACGCAGAGGATCTACGCAGAGGGTCCTCACAAAGATGGTAATACAATCCCTGCGAACAGTTGATGCATGGACCATAACCACATGATGGTATGTGTTCTGTTACCACACACACACACACTCACACTCTTGCCTGGGAGCGGTGGTACCTGCCAACACTACCAGTAAAGTGAGTATAATGGCGTCGTTACACACACCCTGCCCCCCCCCCCCCCCCCCCCTCCACCCCTTAATCCCATTATGCCACATGATTGGACATTTCACTGAGACGCCGCGCTGCAGGCAACGCAAGTTCAGCTGCACGCGCCGCCGCTGACGAGGCCATCTGTGCGGACCGGACCCCTCTTCTGAGGCAGGAAGGGGTTCTTCCAGAGCACGGACCATCTGTGTGGCCCACCGTGTGAGCGACCCGCTGGTGCACAGGGACAGGAGACGGGAAAAGGTGGAAGGAGCGCAGTGCCGCAGCCTGTCCTCGCTGCTCATGGGTTGCTAATGCTAATGAGCTATCATGTCTGATGAAGGGCCGGGGCCCGAAACGTTACATTAAAAACGCTATTTGGCGCTGATTCTGTTGGTGCTGACTCGCCGTTTATTCCTGTACTGCCAGAACTCATCTTTTGGGATGTGCCTGCTCTTCAGCTTTGATGCTAATGAGCTGAACCTCATCACGGTTTAACTGGACTTCTCCATCCATAGCTGCATCCTCGTCTGAGTCAAATCGCTTGCTACGGAAAGCACTCGGCCATCCCATCATGCACTAGTCAAGGGTTTTGAGTGGACGGAGGGAAGGAGAGTTTATTTATCTAATATGAGATACCAGAAAATTCCATAAAGCTGCAAAATGAAGTGAGGGTCGAGCGTGGGCACAGGGCCGGATCCGGAGCGAGGGAAGTGAAGCGGCTCTTCAAATGATAATTTCCCCTGCTTCACTCCCGGACGCTGTACGTGCTGACTCAGGGGGACGGTCCAGATTGCTTTGGGAAAGGGGATGAATGGGAGTTTTTGAGAGAGAGAGAGAGAGAGAGAGAGAGAGAGAGAGAGAGAGAGAGAGAGAGAGAGAGAGAGAGAGAGAGAGAGAGGGGAAGGGGGATTTATGCTCAATTTCATTAAAACTTTGGCTGGGGGAACATAAGGGGCTTATCTGGAGCCATAACCCGTTCCCGTTTGATTACCGGGTATTGATTGAGGCATTAAATTGGTCTCTGTTGAATATGGCGGCATGTGAAGACGCGCTGGTCGGCCCGTCGGACCCTGACAGGAAGTGGGGACTGGATTAAAGAAGGAGATGGCAGATCAGCAGCGGGGCAGGTCCTGGAGGCCACTCTCCGTCACACACTGAGCTGATAACTGGAAGGTTATAACCGGCTGGTGCGTTTAAAGGCGCACTCACACTGTCCTTCCGCACCAAAACCGGATTTTCGGGTCAAGCCTAGTGCGTTTGACCAGTGTGATGCAACCGCTCCGGGCATAACTGCGGCCAGCTTGCCGTCCACGACCCGTCTGAGAGAGGTGGGCTTTTGTAGAGCGCGTTTGCACATGTACGAGCACGAGGCTGACGTCATTTATGTGCGCCAGAAGGAGGGACCATGCGCGGACATTTAACAACAACAACAATGGCGGTGAAAGGTTCACGTTGGTGTGATGCGGAGGTGGAGTGTTTACTGCAGATTTGGTTGATTTAGAGTCATCAATGAACCGAACACCTGCACGTCTTTGGACTGTGGGAGGAAACCGGAGAACCCGGAGAAAACCCACGCAGACACGGGGACAACATGCAAACTCCATCTTAGAATAAAGAAAAATAGTTTGTGTTCACTCTCATCTTCACCTCCCTCTCCCCCGTTCTTGTCTCCACCTCTCTTTATGTCTGTCTGAGAGCGATTCCTCTGGTCCCTGGAGACCCCCGCGGCTCCATTACCTCTGCTGTACGTACAGACTCGTGTTCTGAATTCATCCCCAGTCAATCGTGTTCATTATGTGGAGGCAGACTCTCCCAAACGGGCCGTGGACAGCAAGCGTGCCGCTCCACGTTCATGGTCAAACGACTTTAGCCGTGGAACCTGTTTTGGCACGGTACAGAGGCACAGTGTGAGTGCGACCTTAAAGTACGAAGATCGTACCAACTGTTTGTCAATTTACCTTACAATGATATGAAACTGGGAAAAGCAGCAAATCTTGACATTTAAGAAAGAATGTGTAACGTTTTAAGGCTTAAAACCAGCTTAATGTTAAAAAGCTGGACTTGTGTATTCGCAGCAGACGGACCGGCAGTGTCAGAACTCCAGCATCTCCATCTTAACAGGTGTTTAAATGAGGCTGATCAGCGCTGATGATTGGACCTGAGGAGCCCGGTGCCACTGCTGCCGCCCAGCAGGATCTCCAAACCTCATTTCACTCCGGCTGATCCTCGCAGACGTCATCGACACCATCACGCCTACGCTGAAGGCAGGTGGCGACGAGGTCCCGCATGTCCGCGCCAACATATCGACTCCACTGGTGCAAACGTGTGCTACGTATTTACTGCGACTAACAAAACAATCAGCAGCACTCACATGACAATTATCCAGCTGTGCGTGCACACGGCAGGAGTTTATTAAAGCTCTGCCTCCACATAATGAACACGATTGACTGGGGATGAATTCAGAACACGGGTCTGTACGTACAGCAGAGGTAATGGAGCCGCGGGGGTCTCCAGAGACCAGAGGAATCGCTCTCAGACAGACATAAAGAGAGGTGGAGACAAGAACGGGGGAGAAGGAGGTGAAGATGAATGAATGAATGAGATTGGCAAACTTTGGGATAAACAGAGCTGCCACCATTATTCCCTAAATCAGTCAGTTGCCAACTATTTAATGAATTCCAGCTTCTTAAATGTGAATATGTTGTGTTTTTGTTCCTCCTCTGGGAGCAAACTGAACAACTTTGAGTCCTGGACAAATTTCAGGAGGTCATGTTGGACTTTGGGAAACACTGATCCACATTTTCAAACATTTTCTGACATTTTATACGAAAAGAATAACGAAAAAGAGTCTTTCAGAAATGAAGAAAGCACAAAAAATGACCAATCAGCTAAAGAAATCTTCGTTGACTGAGCTCAAGTTAGTCGAGCAAACCTCGATTTACATCATATATCATTTTATCGGCCTCGGGGAAGACCCAGGACCAGGTGGAGAGATTAGATCTCCACACTGGCCTGGGAACGCCTCAGGATCCCCCAGTTAGAGCTGGTTAATGTGGCCCGGGAAAGGGAAGTTTGGGGTCCCCTGCTGGAGCTGCTGCCCCTGAGACCTGACTCAGGATCAGAGGCTGAAGATGAGATGATGAGATCATTTTATCGTGTATGATTACAAGTGTGTTTTCTTGCGGCTCGTGGAGAAACCAGACCTGAACTAGATCAACTTCTCTATTCGCTACGGTCTGAACAGCACGTTTATCGTATTTCCTGGGCCTGCGGAAAAAACAAGGGCGATCAAACTCCCGTCGGCTGCGTGCAAACTCAGAAAAATGTATTTACATCGCTGTCATTTAAGAAATTCTACAGAATAAGGACGAGTAAGAGGACGCTGGGGCTACACGGTGGTGTAGTGGTTAGCACTGTCGCCTTACAGCAAGAAGGTTCCTGGTTTGAATCCCGTCCTGGGCCCTTCTGTGTGGAGTTTGCATGTTGTCCCCGTGTCTGCGTGGGTTTTCTCCGGGTTCTCCGGTTTCCTCCCACAGTCCAAAGACGTGCAGGTGTTCGGTTCATTGATGACTCTAAATCACCCGTAGGTGTGAATGGTTGTCTGTCTCTGTTCGTCTCTATGTGTCCTGTGATAGACTGGCGTCCTGTCCAGGGTGGACCCCGCCTCACGCCCGATGTCAGCTGGGATCGGCTCCAGCAACCCCCCCCGCGCGACCCCAGGATAAGCGGATGAAGATGAATGAATGAAAAGGGCGCTGCTTCTGTAGCGACCTGCATTAGGTTTGCTGTCTGCGTGTTGTCCGTACGTTTTTGTCTTTTAACCCTCCTGTTCTCCTAAGGGTCAATCTGACCCCATTTAATGTTAAACATCTCTAAATAATGTCATTTATTTTTGTTTTTTTGCTTTATATTTATGACTTTTCCTCATTTTATGTGGACAACTCATAAAAAACCTAAAATTGTCCTGATTATATATATTTTTATTGTTCTTATCGTACATGTACTTGTCTCATTGGTGTTCCTTTGGGTCAGTTTGATCATCTGGATGATTTAATCATTATTATTATCGTTTATTTTACAATTCAAATCTTATATGAGGTCAAATTCATGCTGCTGTCCTTGATAACGGCCGTTACTTTCATTCCAGATGTTACAAATAACACAAAATAGCACTTAAAATAACAGACTTACTTTAAAACACACACACAGAAATCCCTCCATGCAGTTTAACATCAGTGATATTTTTCATTCTGTTAAATAAAAACATAAAGTACCCGACTTCACTTGAGTCACACATTGATTATGATCATTTTACAGATGTTTAACGGTCAAATTGACCCCGAGAATAAATGGTGTTAGTGAAATTTGAGGTCAACAGGAGGGTTAAATGTGTCCGGCGTCACAGTTCGACGCTCCACTCAGGCCGGAGACTCAGCGTGCCGAGGTTCAAGAGCAACGGGAGTAAAACCTCTTTGTTCCCTTTGCAATAACTCGGCTAAATGTGCACGTGTACATTTATCATTGTAATTTGCTTTGTGTGTGTTGTGTTCAGTTTGCTGTGATTTTTGTGAACACGCTGAACGTTGAATTTCCCATTTGGGACAAAAGAGCGACTGTGTAATATAATTATACATAATAATTATTATAATATAATAATCCTGCTTTATTTCAACACCTTGTTCTGAAGTGCTTTTCATTTGTTTGTGGGAACAGTGCAGAGTGCAGTGCATTTAGGATAAAAAAGGAGGCTTTGTTCCAAAATACGACCAATTATATAAATCAAACAAAAGGAATTAGAAATAAAATCCTGCCGCTTCGACAGGAGCCGGGTTTACGTCACGGAGACGAGGGAAGCGTGCAGCTGTGCGGCTCTGGCTTCATTCTTAAAGGTTGAATATGGAGAATGAGCAGAACAGCTCCATCTAGAGTCTCAAGATCGTCATCGCAACAACAAAAAAGAAGTCCAGCAGTGGGGTTGCCAGGTTGGTCAGACCCGGCCCAGTAGCTCCAGGAGACCGGAGTCTGTTTGAGCCTGTTTGAACCCGTCCCCTCCAGAAAATCACAGCATCAAAACAAGGATTAGAGGAGTTTGACTGACAGTTAGCGTTAGCCGTTAGCGTTAGCCGTTCCAGCTAAGTGCAGATGAAAGTGATGTTAGCATCCAGGAGCAGCGTAGCCATGTGGGCGTGCGTTTGAATGGCGTTCCTCTCCTTTCTCTCAGTCCATGGAGTGAATGCTCGGCCTATAGTGACTCTGGTTGTTGCCCGTCTCCGCTCACTCAGCTGCTGGGACAAAGAACGCCCCCTTCACTGAGGCTCCCAAGCAGCTGCAGGGTTGGCTAACTCCATTTCACCCAGTGCCAGCCTACAGTAGCTGCACCCAACAACAGACGGCTGTCGTGAGCGTGCGTGCGGTGTGACCGGTGACACCGTAGTCGTCCTGAGTTGATTAACGGTGGGAACCATTTCTCACTATTGTTGCCTCGACAGCTCTTTTATGTCGGAAACTATTGGAGCTGGCAGATATTTAATACTGAGAGACTCAAGAGTTGACATCTACGGGATTTCCATAATAATCACAGCGTTGGGACATCACACACACACACACACACACACACACACACACACACACACACACACCTGCTGACTCGCACTGGGAGACTTGTTAGTGACTGACAGCCACAGGCGAGATGACAGCGATCCAAACTAACTCAACACTCGGCGTCTGCGAGCCCAGAGCGACCCGGGAACAAACGAGGAGTGCACCCTGAGCGTGTGCGCGTGTGTGTGTGTGGGTGTGTGTGTGTGTGTGTGTGTGTGTGTGTGTGTGTGTGTGTGTGTGTGTGTGTGTGTGTGTGTGTGTGTCAGCTAATTGAATCACACTAACAGCGTCTCTCCGTCGACTCACACAGTTCCCACGCTATCAGTGTTTTGAATCTTCTGATGTGAAAATTGTTTTTTCCTTTTCTCGCGTCATTAATTCACTCAGCACTTCGAACAGCGTCGGCTTTCATCCTCGCCGCGGCTACTTCCGCACATCTCTCCCTGAGCTGCAGTGTGGAAACTTATTTGGATTAACACACTTTCTGTTCTTCACATCGGGACGTTTCTGGGACATCAGTGTGTCGTGCATACGAACTGCATTCACCTGTGCACAGATCATTATCTTGCACATGACAGCAGAGGAGTTTGAGGCCACGTTACTGTATTTGACTTCATCATCCAGTCAGGTGGGGCGACACGGTGATGTCGTGGTTAGCACTGAGAGGGTTCCTGGTTTGAATCCCAGCTGGGGCCCTTCTGTGTGGAGTTTGCATGTTCTCCCTGTGTCTGCGTGGGTTTTCTACGGGTTCTCCGGTTTCCTCCCACAGTCCAAAGACGTGCAGGTGTTCGGTTCATTGATGACTCTAAATCACCCGTAGGTGTGAATGGTTGTCTGTCTCTGTTCGTCTCTATGTTGTTTTAACGGTACAATAATCCGTTTATTGTGTCCGTATCACAAAGTCAGAACAAAAAAAAGGGCTTACATACAGTAAAAAAAAAAAAAACACGTTCAAAACTGCTTGAAAAATAACCTAAACCACAGACGTTCACTTGTTTCACATGGTGAAAACACAGACACACGTCAACTCAACTACGAGGTTCAATCACACGACGGGGCCCTCCGTCACCGGCATCACTCCCTCATCTCTCCGTCTTCCTCCTCTTCTTCTACGCCTCTGATGTACAAAACGTTATTGCACCTGATGAGCACTTCTCCGAGGTGTCCTGCCAACGCCCCACCTACATACTCTTCTGTGTTGGCCAGCTGCATGTTCATGTACCCGTCCACAGACACCCGGTAGCCCTTGTACTCCATACCCCACTTCAGTTTCACCATCACTGGTTTGCCGGTCAGGCCGTTTAGGAACGGTTTTGGGTTCAGAGGTAAACTCATTGTTGTTCTGCTTCTTTCTACCTGGGAATGAATTAATTGGTGTCTTTTCGTCACTAAAACGTTTGTAGCTTCGCGGAGCAGCGCACGCTTTACCGCCCAACAGGAAGTGACGTTGCACGCAACACTATGACCTTTGTCTCTATGTGTCCTGTGATAGACTGGCGTCCTGTTCAGGGTGGACCCCGCCTCACGCCGGATGTCAGCTGGGATCGGCTCCAGCCCCCCCAGGACCCAGACAGGGACAAGAGGCTGAAGATGAATGAATGAATGAATCCAGGTCCGTTTTGATGATATTACTGAGCAAAATGCATTTGGTCAATTACATTTAACAATTAAATACCAAATCAAAATGTTTTCTATAGTCATTTAAAACCTTTCTATTCCAAATGTTGCTTAGGAGAAAACTAAATGTTTATAATTATGTCTGTATGTGAAAAGGTAAACACAGTTGGTATAAACGACCCCAAAATTGCCAGTTCCAAAATTTGAGCGAGCCTAATTGGGACTTCATGTTTCTGTTGGCAGAGCTTTGTTTGTGTCTGTCCACTTGTACCTGCGAAACGCTAAACGCTAAACGCTAAACGGGGGGTTGCGTGAGTCCTCGGTGTGTCCTACGAGGAGATGCTGTGGATAACGTGGCAGACAGAGAGGCATTAGTCGAGCTCCGAACGACCAGAATCAGGCCTCCTCCCCAGTAATGACTCATTCAAGCTGCAGGGATTCAGAGGTAGCTTTAGCTTTAGCCCGACGAGAGAGAGAGAGAGAGAGAGAGAGAGAGAGAGAGAGAGAGAGAGAGAGAGAGAGAGAGAGAGAGAGAGAGAGAGAGAGAGAGAGAGAGAGAGAGAGGGAGAGAGGGAGAGAGAGAGGAGAGAGAGAGGGAGGCAGAGAGAGAGAGAGAGAGAGAGAGAGAGAGAGAGAGAGAGAGAGAGAGAGACACAGAGAGAGACAGAGAGAGAGAGAGAGAGAGAGAGAGAGAGAGAGAGACACAGAGAGAGAGAGAGAGAGAGAGAGAGAGAGAGATGGGGGTAGTTTTTTCAGTCATTGTTTAATGGCACAGGCGAAGCAACCACCCCCACCCGGGCTGAGCAGAGGGGCCGTGGAGAGCGAGCGTACCTCCAACCAGCCACAGAAGAGAGAGAGAGAGAGAGAGGGAGCATTCCTCCGGTTGCCATGGTAACCGAGCCCTCAGCTGGGAGGGCGAGCGAGGGAGGGAAGCCAAAGGGATGTACTGTATGGAAAAGGGGGGTGAGTGGGGGGGTTTGACACCAGCCATAATTTTGATAATCCCCCTCCTGTCTGCAGAGAAACCTCCCTGCAGACTTCACTGTGCCCCCCCCCCCCTCCTCCTCTTCAGCTTCGGAGCGCGCTCATTGCATCCGCACGCTCCGTGAATGTCGCCTGAGAGGATGCACCGCCTCGCAGGTGGGAAGACTACTCAAGAGAGACACGAGGGAAGTAATTGGATTGAATTGGAAGTCTAAATTAATGCTGCTTTCCTTCTGCAGGCCGTCCCACGACCCCTCGTTCCTCCCAAAAACGCCTCTCTGAGCGCTGAAATCCGCTTAGGGCGCACTCACACTGTCCTTCCGCACCGGGCCAAAACAGGTTTTTCGGGTAAAGCCTAGTGCGTTTGACCAGTGTGAGTGCAACCGTACCGCACCTAGCTGCGGACAGCTCCGTCCACGGCCCGTTTGGGAGAGGTGGGCTTTTGTAAAGCACGTTTGCACATGTACGAGCACGAGCGTGCGCACGTGTACGAGCACGCGGCCTACGGCGGCTCTGACGTCATTTTATGTGCGTCTACGTGTGTGTGTGAAAGGTTCACGTTGGTGTGATGCGGAGGTGGAGTGTTTACTGCAGATTTGGTCGATGAAAAGATTCAAAAACAGTCGACAAGACGCACAAAAACTCCGAGGTCTACGGAAAGATCTGGAAACAAAGCCACGCTAGGCTTCTCTAATAGGGCTGGAACTACCTATAATTTCCTTTATCAACTAATTATTATTATATTATTATTATAATTATCTTGTTGATTCATTGTTTGGTCTATGAAATGTCAGAGAATAGTGGAAAATACACGTCCCAGTTTAAAAAAAATCCAAGGTGAAGTCTTTAAATGTCTTGTTTTGTCCAAAGATATTCAGTTAAATTTGATATAATCCTGGAAAATTGCATTTTCTGCCATTTCTGCATAAAAAAGTACAAATATTAATTACCAAAATAACTGCCAATGAGAACAAACTATGGATGAGAGTCGTTCATCACTTCCAGCCTGAGGCCCAGTGTTTGTGAATGAAAGAGACACAAATTTTGCTCAATTTCAAGTCATTTTCCCCAGAAATAGAAAAGTGCCCACAACAACAGAGACGTGTGCACCTGAAATGCAATTCAACGTATATTTTCTCCCCTTTTATGCAAATGAGGTGGCATGAATACTCGTGTGTTGTTTTACATTTAATGCAGCAAAATGAAGCAAAGCCAGTTCACGGAAACACAGTAAATATTCACTGTGAGTTCCTCATTAAACATCCCTGTATGTAAATGCACGCTACACACACACACGCACACACACACACACACACGTAAGGGTGTATACATGCATACATATGCAGTCATGGGAGTGTTACCACCTGCAACCTGCTGATAATGAAGCTGTATTTCAGCCACCTAAAGGCAGCCATCTGTGCTGGGGCTCTCCCTGCTGCCCGCACTACCCCCACCACACACACACACACACACACACACACACACACTCACACACTCTCACACACACACAAACACACACACACACACCTCGACTGGAGCTAAGGGACTATAGTCTTTAGGATGTACCACGTCAATAACATGACACTTTCATTATAACACACACACACACACACACACACACACACACACACACACACACACACACGCACACACGCACACGCACACGCACACGCACACGCACACGCACACGCACACGCACACACACGTTAAAGACGAATAAAAAAGAATGATGCAGCGTCGTTACTCTGGGACTCTGCGAATATCGTCCTGTGTGAGAGATCGTACGTCAGAGCATCAAACGCTGTTACTCTATGTTTCGCTTCATGCCGTCTTTTACTTTCAAGCCGCTCTGAACCTGTACAGCAGCGATGCACGCTCATCTGCGAACGGTGTGCGGGTGAAATAAAACAATATTAATGGAAAATATGAATTACATTCTCGAAAATGTGAACAGCTGATGCTCGGCTCTGCTCACTTATGCTGCACGCATGGAAACGCTTACAGTGAATCAACAAACAGGCAACAAATGAATGAATTAAGATATAAAATTAATAAATAAATGAAAACTGATGAATATAAGTTTATGCCAGAGAGGTGAAGTATTCTGTCGTCTATCCTGAGTATTAGCAGTTTCACTTTTAAAGTATCCATAAAAATGATGTTTCAATGTATTTATCATTTTTAATTATTCACAGCAGAAGACAGGAAACAACATAGGACCCCCAGAGTCCCGCCTATGTCCTCAGGTTTGAACATGGGACTACTCTGCACGCTCTTTAAACTCTGTGAGGTCGTAGCTCGTGGGCAGATCTGACGCAGCAGTAAAAACAAAGAGGGACCAGAAGAGCGGAGCATCGGCAGCTGCTGTGTTGCACTGATCTCCGAGTTGCCATTGTCGCAGGAGAGATGAAACCATGACAACCGGCCCCACTGTTGGCCAACATGTAGAAAATGAGCGCTGTATGGAGTGTAACGTACTTCAACCACCCCCCCCCCCACATCAAACACACACACACACACACACACACACACACACACACACACACACACACACACACACACACACACACACACACACACACACACACACACACACACACACACACAGACACACAAACACAAACACACACACACACACACACACACACGAGGACACACACACACACACACACACACACGAGGACACACACACACACACACACACACACACACACACACACGAGGACACACTGACTAATTGTTCAGAGTCAGCACAGCCTCTCGTCATTCAGCCTCGACCAGCAGACACAAACCACGCAGTCATTGTTCCAACTGTACTCAACAACTGGGAACAGAGAAAAAGATGACACAAGAGATGAACCTAAGGGCGCACTCACACTGTGCCTCCGTACCATGCCCAAACAGGTTTCACGGCTAAAGTCTGGTTCCTTTGACCAGTGTGAGTGCAACCGTACCACGTCTAGGAGCGGCACGCTTGCCGTCCACGGCCCGTTTGGGAGAGGTGGGCTTTTGTAAAGCACGTTTGCACGTGTACGAGCACGAGCGTGCGCACGTGTACGAGCACGAGGCCTACGGCGGTTCTGAGGTCATTTCCTGTGCGTCTGTTGGGACGTAGAAAAAAGAAGGAGGGACCATGCGCGGACATTTCAAACAATGGCGGTGAAAGGTTCACGTTGGTGTGATGCGGAGGTGGAGTGTTTACTGCAGATTTGGTCGATGAAAAGATTCAAAAACAGTCGACAAGACGCACAAAAACTCCGAGGTCTACGGAAAGATCTGGAAACAAAGCCACGCATCGCCATGACGTCATCAATGCGTGTGACGTGTTACGGCGTGATGACGTATAGGCAGCAAGAAGCATTCTCCGAGGCCCAGGTAGTGTGAGTACAAACGGGCCTGGAGGGGGGGACAAGGACCCTAAAGCACGGGGCGCGGTGCGGAGGCACAGTGCTGCCTAAGGTACACTGGAACAAGCCTCTGTGGTCGAAACTAAAGGCAGCTGTGGCAGGCACTTTTAAAATCTACGCGCTGAGTGAAAGAATAACATTTGGATCATTTGGACATAATTTACTGTTAAAAATGATGTCATTAAATACATAAAATACACTGCGTGCATGGTCACTGTACAGTGAAAGGTACTTAATGTGTTTTGAGTTCCTTAGAGTTCAAAACATGCACCTGAACGCACCACGAGGTCCTTCCAGAGCCCACAGACTGACTCCAGCTGCAGCTAAAGTATCTAGAAAAAGCAGCCACAGGCTAAAGAAATGATTTAATTAACAAGAGACGGGTTCACAGAATGTTCTGAAATCTCAACACAGTGACTTAAACATGATTTAAACATTATATCGAAAGTAGAAACCGCAGCTTTTCATTAGGCGGAACGGCACTTAATGTAATTAGGGTTTATGGCGTGCTTGGTGCTCCTTTATTAATAAACAAGCAAATCTGCCTCATGTCTGACATCCAAAGAACACGAACCATTAGTCCACTGCATCAGAGATCCCCTGTGTTTCCCCCACACACACACATACAGTACACAAACACACAAACACACACACACACACACACAAACACACGCAGTAACAAAGAGCGTGGGCTTGCCCGGCACTTGTGGAGGAGGTTTAATGATATACGGGCTTCCCTGTCTGCAAGCTCAGCTCCACAGCCTTTGACTGATACCTACAGCCTCCAGCAAGCGGTGTATCACTCTTCCTGAGCCTGCTTTACAACACACACACACACACACACACACACACACACACACACACACACACACACACACACACACACACACACACCTACATCTCTACACGCATATGCACTTAGCCAGATTCCCAGGCTCTTCAGCCAGCGAGGACATCTCTACCTGAGGCTCCCTTCAGGGTCGTGGAGTCACAGTGAGAGGAGATGCTGCAGGCACGCGTCCGTCTGTTGAGGCTCGTTCACGCTCTACGTTAGATACACACACTGATACGAACGTAGCCTTCTGTCTGTACTCCGCGTACATTTTGTCCGTATTTCTGCACGTAACCTGCAAGCTTACGATGCCGATGGGAATCGTGGGGGCAGTGTCAGGTACCGGACGCGAGTCATCAAAGCCCCGACGGACGTCCTGAAATACTGAAAGAGACGTCGGTCGTCACTTTGTCTCATCTGTCAAACCAACGTCCACACTCTGGGACGTCTTTAGTGTCTCACAGACCACCGCCGTCTACAACGCTGCCGCCATTTTGACGCAGGATGCTTCTCTCCTCCATCGTCTCCATCTTTGTTGGAGTAACTTTTGAATCTGAGCGACGCCCTCTAGAGGATGATTTGCTCAACGTCCGTTCCAACGTAAAGGACGCGTGAAAACACGAGGGCAGAGACGTTTAGAACGACGCACGTCTCTATTTACGCACCCAATGGGCGCAGACATGAGCCGTAACTTTGCATTTGCATAACTACGAAACTGTAAATCCACACTTTGCAACATATCATGATCGCAGCACGACCGCCACCAGAGCAGTGACTGATCAGATGGGAACCAATGGTCATGAGACACAGCTGCTGAGGAGGCATCCCCGCGTGTACTGGAGCAATGAGACCGTGCTGGATCTGTGCAAATGGACCTCTCCTCCTCCTCTGATTCAGTTACGATAATGAATCCAGTTAAAGAACAAATCAAATGATCTGTGTGTCGCTGTGTGAGTTAAAAACGCACACTGCTGCACTTTTCTCCCGTCTGCTTGAATGGAAATGTTGTGTAATTAATACCGCAGCGATGAAGGCCGTTACAGTCCAAGCAGATAATTGGATGGTTATGAATTATGCACCCATCGAGGGAACGGAGCGGCGTGTAGCGTCTACCTGCCCGCTGGTGCTGGAGGGAGACACCGGGACCGGTTCTGTGCTGCGTGTGAGCACGGATTGGGGGGCATCTGAGGGCGCACTCACACTGTCCCTCCGCACCAGGCCAAAACCGTTTTATCGGCTAAAGTCTAGTGCGTTTGACCAGTGTGAGTGCGACCGCTCCACGCATAACTGCGACCAGCTGGCCGTCCACGGCCCGTTTGGGAGAGGTGGGCTTTAGTAAAGCACGTTTGCACATGTACGAGCACGAGCGTGCGCACGTGTACGAGCACGAGGCCTACGGCGGTTCTGAGGTCATTTCCTGTGCGCCTGTTGGGACGTAGAAAAAAGAAGGAGGGACCATGCGCGGACATTTCAAACAATGGCGGTGAAAGGTTCACGTTGGTGTGATGCGGAGGTGGAGTGTTTACTGCAGATTTGGTCGATGAAAAGATTCAAAAACAGTCGACAAGACGCACAAAAACTCCGAGGTCTACGGAAAGATCTGGAAACAAAGCCACGCATCGCCATGACGTCATCAATGCGTGTGACGTGTTACGGCGTGATGACGTATAGGCAGCAAGAAGCATTCTCCGAGGCCCAGGTAGTGTGAGTACAAACGGGCCTGGAGGGGGGGACAAGGACCCTAAAGCACGGGGCACGGGACGGAGGCACAGTGGGAGGGCGCCCTGAAACAGAGAACCAGGCTGAACCCGGACTGGAACATGAACAAATACAGAGAAAGCCACAGAACATTCTCGTATCATCTCGTCCGACAGTCAGTCATAACTGAAGAACAAACTACTTTAAGTTGTTGTCAGGACTAAATTATTAGGTGATATCAGATCGGTGCATAGATTTGCGTACTCGGTGATACGGATAACAGCATTTTAGTACCACTACTACTGGAATAAGTGTTGGAACAACTCCGGATGAACCTACAGAGAATCAAACCCATCATCAAAGCAGCTTAGCGGGTTTCAACTTTCTCTCCGTTCACTCTCACAGCGACAGGACGTCGCTTTGAGTCGCAGCAGAATGGTGAATGGACTTTCTAGTCTTCTGACGACTCAAGGTGCTTTCACAGTGTTTGTCACATTCACACTGATGCAGTGGACATCTACAGACCATCTAATCTGACCATACACACCTCATTCACACACCCATGCGCAGCACAGGGAGCAATTCAGGGTTCAGTGTCTTGCCCAAGGACACTTCGACATGTGGACCGGGGGAGCTGGGGATCGAACCACCAATCTCTATGCCACTGAGCCACAGTCGCCCAGTGCGCAGAAAGTTGTGTTCAGAGAAATCCTCTGCCTGCTCTGCACCGATGGGTAGACACATACTGCATACCTGTTGTATAAACTGTTGTATAGGTTTAGTATTTAATAAGTGAGAACTGTGCGAGGGTCGGGGAGATCAGGGGACGCCGTCACGTGTTTGTGTCGTGTTGGAAAGTTGCAGACAAATATAAGAAGTGAACTCGTCTCATTCGTGTAAAGGTTTAAATGTGTTGTACGATGTAAGAAGAGGCATTTGCATGAAAGGAACAGATAAATACAGATGCCGATGCAGCTGGAGAATAGCTGGTGGACAGAGCGCAGCGTTCAGCAGCTACAGAGACGCTGGTGGACAGAGCGCAGCGTTCAGCAGCTGCAGACGCTGGTGGGGAACAAACTGGAGCTTAAAGGAGAGCCGTGCAGGTAAACATGAAACTACACGAGGACAGATGAACGGTTGCTCTGCACAAATTAGAGCTAATAGAAAAAAGTGGTTTCCACAGCATTTTGTGCCGCTGACCGACCGACAACTGCCCCGGACCCTCCATCAACGTAGAATCTCGCGTTCAGGTGAAGAGAAATCCATGACAGGAGCAGCACCGCTTCTCCTCTCGTCTGTCCCACAACCGTTTCACTCAGCAACCAAACAGCAAGCAAACAGATCATGAGGTCCCTCTGAGGAAGGACCAGGTACCAGAGCCTCACATGGGGAACCCCCCCCCCCCCCCCCCCATCTGAAACACTACAGCATGCTGTGGGAAGGAGCAGTGAGCAGCTCATCACAGCTCATCTTCTGATGGTGCTGGTTATTTATGGTCCTGTTTCAAATATGATTCATAATGCAACGATTTCCTGGTGACGTCAGCGAGACACCCTGACGTGGTTCATACCTGAATCCGATGATGTACAGTACTGCACTACACTGAGAGAGAGGGGGGGGGGGGGGGGGGGGTAATATCGTATCCATCCTCTTTCTATCAAGGGAAGATTAAACATTAGAAAGACACGAGACCAAAAACACAATCTACAGGATTTGAAGCAACATCAAAAGCAGATTTCTCCCAGAATGACTCATGAAATACTGAAAATGACACTTTGTTGTGTTCTTATGAGCAGCCAGAGGTATAAACAAGAGCCCATACATGAACACACGCTGTGACAGACAGTGGAGAAGGGCCTACAGGCACCACAACACATCAGCCCGCCGGCCACCCTCACCCCAAAACACCGCTCACAAGCCTGCACCGTTCAAACTAACATGGGGAAATGTGTGATGTTGCAGCTGCAGAGTGTGTGTGTGTGTGTGTGTGTGTGTGTGTGTGTGTGTGTGTGTGTGTGTGTGTGTGTGTGTGTGTGTGTGTGTGTGTGTGTGTGTGTGTGTGTGTGTGTGTGTGCAGGGACCGGACAGTGCAGCATCACTGCTCTGCCTCTTCTGCAGAGAGCAGCCTCAGCAGATGGACGCAATAACGGAATTAGAGACAAGCAAAATCACCAGGGCCCCATTATCACCGAGCCCTCTCTGCCTGACAACAAGGATTAAAGGCACCACCACCACCTCCACCATCACCACCATCACCACCACCACCACCACCACCTCCATCACCACCTCCAACACTGTCATCATAACCATGAAAGCCCCATCTACTCTCCTCATTCAGCCCCAGCGGCATCCACCCGCAAAAACACGCACTTTATGACACATTTCCCCGCAGCGGCACATTCAGAACACGCAGATGCAACCCCGTCATGATGTCAGCGGCGGCGGCGGCTGCGGCGCGGTGATCCCGGCAGCATCACCCGCATCTGGAGCGTTTCAGAGGAGGGGGTTTCACTGACCTGTCTGTCCCTTCCCCAGCGTCTTCTCCAGGCGGTACGGTCCCACATAGTTGGCGTAATGCCCGCTGTCCTTCGCCGACGACATGTTGTGGCGTTAAATGACGCACGGGGCGCACTCTTGGCTCGCGGGGGTCCGTGCGGGACGTGTTTGTGGAGAGGGAGGAAGAAGGAAACCCGCACAATCCGCGGCGCAGAGGAGTTCGCCTGAGTCCCTGGTCCGGTCTTTTTTTTGGCTGCTGCTGGTTTCGCTGCAAAATTCGTCTCCACCGTGCGTGCGCGCGTGTTTGTGTCAGTGTGTGTGTGTGTGTGTGTGCGCGTAAGTGTCCAGGTTCCCGAGCTCACGGCCCTGCGCTGGTTCGGTCCTCGGTGCGGCTCAGATGGCGGTTCTGAGTCCGGGGCTCATGGTGTTGGTGCCGGAGGAGCGGTGCGCTGCAGCCCCGTCGGGTGTGATCTGATGATGGGACACTGGGCAGCATCGACCGCCGCTCCAGCAGCCTGCGTCCGTGCGTCAGCAGAGAGCGGAGGAGTCGGGCACTTCCGGTGGGCCCCTTCAGAATAAAGGCTCTCCACGTCACTGACAGGACTGCTGCTGCTGCAATGCGCGATGTCTGGTGAAGGATTCAAAGGGAGAAGTTTCTTTTTCTCCTTTTGTTTTGTATTTGTCATCAATGATTCTGTGGTTACTGTGAATATTTTACATGATATTCATATCATCTTCTTTTTCCATCTTTCCTTCTGTCACTTTGACTAAATGAGCCGCTTTTAAACGCTGTAACTAACAATTAAAGTCTTTTCAGCTGCACTACAGATTCATCTGCAGATTACTTTCTCAATTTCCAACTGGATTGTTAGTTTAATAAATATTAGAACTTTTTAATTTATTTTTATTTTATGCTTTGTACTATTTAAGGTCAAATGTTTTTGATGATATGTGAAATGTTTTTGTATAGTTCCACTGTCGTTATTTGCTGCTCTGTGTGCCCTGAATTTCCCCCCGGGGACAAATAAAGTTTTTTGAATTGAATTGAATTGATTTTGCGCTGCACAGTGGAGCATTAAACATCCCATTGTGTTTGAATTTCAACACAAACTTTACTCAAAACACACAGAAAAAATCAACAATTCACCGCAGACTTTCAAAATATTTAGCCTCGTTGATTTGAATTTAAAAAATGCTATAATAAGTCCTATTACTAATATTATTATCATCATTATTATTACTATTATTATTAATATTATTCATTTTTTACTATTATTATTATTATTATTATAATTATTATTTTTATTTTTTACTATTATAATTATTATAATAATAATTATTGTGATTATTATTAATATTATAATTATTTTTACTATTATTATTATTATCATTATTATAATAATAATAATAATTATTATTATTATTATTGTTATAATTATTATAATTATAATTTTAATTATTATAACTATTATTTTATTATTATAATAATGATAATTATTATTATTAATATTATTTTATTATTATTATTAATATTATTGTTATTCTTATCATCAGCATCATCATTGGGATATACAGCATCATTGTCAGTGAGGGTTAATGCTTTGATTTGCAGTTTTTGTTTCTGTTTTATTTTGAAGGTCAATTCGGACAACTTCCGCTGACATTCCAACTTGACGCAGCTGCTTTAATTAAGAACCGCGCATGCGCACAGGGCTCGCACGGCAGGGGTTGGTGATTGAATTGGGGTGGAGGTGACAGAGGCAGATGAGAGGCTGCCACTCTCCCAAACTGCTCTTTTCTCAACCTAAGAATAGAAACGGAAACAGGAAGAGTGCAGAATAAGACACACACATTACCCAGGATGCACCGGGGCGGCGCTCTGACACTGTCTCTGTTCTCACATCAGCAGAAATAAATGGAAACACGTCCAAGTGTTCTGCACATTTCTGAACTGTTGATTGATCTCTAACATTTCTGACTGTCAATTATTAATTAAGTGTGTGTGTGTGTGTGTGTGTGTGTGTGTGTGTGTGTGTGTGTGTGTGGTGGGGGGGGGTAAACATGTTACACGCTGGAACACTTTCACTTGATTAAACCAGCGGTTGGTGACAACGACCATCTATCTGCCTCATCACTCCTTCACAACAAAAGCCCCTTTGACCCAGCACGCTCAGTGGCAGATGGGCCCCCCGCCCTCCCCCTCCCTCGTCCTTATCTCCCCCCTCCTCACCCGCCCTCCTCGCAAATCCATGTCCCTAACAAAGACTGTGAGGTGGTGGTGGTGGTGGGGGGGGGGGGGACCAGATCGCCACAGGGGCAGCTTTCCCCCAAATTACATCCTGTTAATTAATGCACCTCCACCCACCTCCACCCTCTGTCAGCGACACAGGGGGGAGGTTGTGACCCCGTGATGAGTCTTCTCTTAGATTTATGCCACCGTGCGTGCTCTCTCTGCCTCTCCGTCTGATCCCCTGGTGGCTGTAATGCCGTTTGACAGCTGCAGACGGCGCCGCCACGGCTGTAAAAAGTGCACCGTCCTAATCACCTCCATGTGGAATAATCTGACATAATGAAGCCGGGCGTCTGAGGAGAGGGCGAGCGTCTGACGTCGTCTTAGCTGAGTGTTTTTGGGTGTAGAGGAGAGCGGCGCAGGTTCATCACTGAGGACCACGGCAGGAACACGGTCCACGCAGGTAGAGGGGAGAAAATGACGCCGTCTGACATCAGCAGCTGGCACCAACGCGGTGAACATGCTGAACTGGTTGCGGAGACAAACCCTGGTCCTGAAGGGGGCGATATAGAGCTAGGGCGCGTACATCCACTAGCATCGCAAATCTGGGGAGCCATGGTTATCGTGAGCGTAGGGAACCTGAACAGAGAGGCTCGGCCGTCTCCTGTCGGATCTTGACACTGCAGCGTGCACTTGCGTTGCATTCATTCTTAGGTTAGCGTCCCAGAACGCAACGACGTGTGAAAGCGATCGTGCGTAAGCTGAAGGATCTGCGTACTTGTGCGGACAGTCTGTGCCCTAAACGGTGATTTAGGGCGCACTCACACTGTCCTTCTGCACCGCGCCAAAACAGGTTTTTCGGGTCAAGCCTAGTTCGTTTGACCAGTGTGAGTGCAACCGCTCCGCACATAGAGCACGAGCGTGCACACGTGTACGAGCACGAGGTCTACGGCGGTTCTGAGGTCATTTCCTGTGCGCCTGTTGGGACGTAGAAAAAAGAAGGAGGGACCATGCGCGGACATTTCAAACAATGGCGGTGAAAGGTTCACGTTGGTGTGATGCGGAGGTGGAGTGTTTACTGCAGATTTGGTCGATGAAAAGATTCAAAAACAGTCGACAAGACGCACAAAAACTCTGAGGTCTACGGAAAGATCTGGAAACAAAGCCACGCATCGCCATGACGTCATCAATGCGTGTGACGTGTTACGGCGTGATGACGTATAGGCAGCAAGAAGCATTCTCCGAGGCCCAGGTAGTGTGAGTACAAACGGGCCTGGAGGGGGGGGCAAGGACCCTAAAGCACGGGGCACGGGACGGAGGCACAGTGGGAGGGCGCCCTTAGGCAACCTAAACTCTTGTTGCTGAAATGAAACTGTGCAGAACTTACATTTTCTTCAGGCCTTCTTGGCAGCAACCAAACAACATAAACTTCTTGTTATCTTTATCTAAATGGTCATATGTGAGGTGTGTGTGTGTGTGTGTGTGTGTGTGTGCGTGTGTGTGTGTGTGTGTGTGTGCGTGTGTGTGTGTCAAGGTATTGTTGAATAACGGTGGACCTGCAGACGTACCAGAATGGTAAAAGTGCCTTTAGCATCTGTTGTTTGGGCAAGACACTGGGGTTGGGGGCTCGTCGGAAGAGTGGGTCGTCCTCCATTTGAGAGATCGGTCGTTCGATCCCCACCTCCCCCGGTCCACATGTCAAAGTGTCCTTGGGCAAGACACTGAACCCTGAATTGCTCCCCGTGCTGCACATGGGTGTGTGAATGTGGTGTGAATGGTCAGATTAGATGGTCTGTAGATGTCCACTGCATCAGTGTGAATGTGACAAACACTGTGAACGCACCTCGAGTCGAATTTACAGTGGATGGCTTTTCATAGGTATATGGTACGAAGAGTGAACGCCTGACTGGTGACGCACAACTCTTCCTGGTGGGATGAAGAGGGAGGTATAAATATTGGAGGAACGCAGCCTTCACATTCGAAGACATTTCTGGAAAAAGAAGCTTAGCCTGCAGTCTATTTCTGCATTAGTCAGCTCTATTGTGGCTGTCCTGCCAACGGAGCAGGATAATAATGCAGACGCACACACACACACACACACACACACACACACACACACACACACACACACACACACACACACACGCACACGCACACACAGAGAGAGAGAGAGAGAGAGAGAGAGAGAGAGAGAGAGAGAGAGAGAGAGAGAGAGAGAGAGAGAGAGAGAGAGAGAGACGCACGCGCACACACACACACACACACACACACACACACACACACACACACACACACACACACACACACACACACACACACACACGCACACACACACGCACACACACAGAGAGAGAGAGCGAGAGAGAGAGACACACACATACACACACACACACGCACGCACGCACACACACACACACACACACACACACACACACACACACACACACACACACACACACACACACACACACACACACACACACACACACACACACACAGACACACACACACACACACACACACACACATCTCTTGCAGCAGCAGACTGACGTGAATCACTGAGATGAAACCAGGTCAGGAGCTTCGTGGTGAAGAAAGTTCCCCAGCAGCTTTTACAGAAACCTCCTTTAAATGTTTGTTTGTCACAAACATCGGTGAAGCATCGGTGGAGCAACACATTCATCAGGGCAACGCACGGAGATCGCTCCGCTGATTTGAATATATTTTCCCATCGAGTGGGAAAATGGAGTCTGACTCGCTTTGGTTGTGGCGTCGGCGCTTCATGTGCAGAGGTGTTTCTAATTAACGCTCCACGGCTCATTACCAACAAATTACATCACGTTGGAAAATTGTTTTGCGCTAATTTCATTTCAGTGCAGATTCATTCTGGGACGTAAACACACACATGCAGTCACGAGTGTCCTCAAAGCAGTTTCAGTCCAAAGCAACTGGACTTGGTTATTTGTCAGGAAGACGTTTCACCTCTGATCCAAGAGGCTTCATCAGTTCATGTACGCATCTGACCAGGACCAGGACCAGGACCAGGCTGGGACTGGACCAGGACCAGGACCAGGCTGGACCAGGACCAGGACCAGACTGGGACTGGTCCAAGTAAATGGAGTTCCAGGTATTTAACCTCTCACAAGGCCGATCGTTAAACAGAGGAGGAGGTCTGAGACTCCACTTCTCTCCAGTTTACAATGCTGCCCTTTCATCCCTTCATCCAACAATCCAACTTTAAAGAACAACTGTTCACAAACGTCCTCCTGTGACTCCAACCACTGTGGTTCACACTCAATAGAGACCTAAACAAGTCCAGACCTACTTCCACCAACGACTGAACCAGGACCAGGACCAGGACCAGAACCAGGCTGGGACTGGACCAGCACTAACCAAGTCCAAACCTACATCCCACCAACGACGGCCACTCTAACGATGGTCGTTGGCACTTGGAGCACAAAGGGTTCCAGTGACATCATCGGCCTGTGAGAGGTTAAATACCTGGATCTCAATTTAATTCAATTCAATTTTATTCATAGTGCCAAATCATAACAACAGTGATCTCAGGACCTACAGAGTAGGTAAAGACCACACTCTATGACTTATTTATGATTTACAGAGACCCAACAATTCAGACAGACCCAGCTCTCTCCACACCAGTTAGTTGGACCAGTCCCTGCCTGGTCCTGGTCCTGGTCCAGGTCCAGTCATTCACAGGCTTAGTCACGTAAAAATATCTCCATCTTTACTGGCCATTTTGAACCATTTTTTGATCCTTTTTTAATCTAGTGTGATTTTCTTGCTCTTCCTTTTTGCAAAATACACATTTCCAACATCTTCTACAAGCTAAGAAGCTAACAAAAAACAGATGCTAACAAACAACAGAAGCTAACAAACAACAGATTCTAACAAAAAACAGATGCTAACAAACAACAGATGCTAATGGCACTTTAACTATTCTGGTAAGTCTGCGAGTCCACCATTATTCAACAATACCCTGACACACACACACACACACACACACACACACACACACACACACACACACACACACACACACACACACACACACACACACACACACACACACACACACACACACACACACACACACACACACACACACACACACACACACCGTCCTAAACGCACCGTTTCCAACTGTTTTTTCCAAGCCCCACCACAGCGACTTCCTGAAGCTCCGTCAGGGTCAGTTCTCTGAGTGTCCACTAGGGGCAGGTTTCATAACAGAGCAGTTTCTCATTGAGCCCCATGTTTACACAGCATCATTAAACCTGTTTAAGGACAAAAGAACATTCTAGTCTGTGTGTTTAGCTCAGATCTCCATGACAACACTGAGGGGGAGGGGCTAGCTTTTATTTTATTGGAGGTTAAAGTTTATGAATAATTAGGGGCGTGGCCTCTTGAGTGACAGCTAGCCTCTGGCCCTCACTTCTCCTCTGAGGTAAACGTCAGCCAGATGGACGTACGCCCCTCCCCCTAACGTCACATACATGCCCTTTTTTTGGTCAGAGGAAATGAGGCGGAGTCAAACTCTGACAAGATGGAGACTCCTGTAGGCGAGGACGATTGGATCAAGTTAGAGAACGGACCCTGACGGAGACGCTACGTCCATTTTTTACACAGTCTATGGTTGTTGTTTTTTTGTGCTGTAGCTGTTTTCATGTAAAGGTTCAATAATACAAAGGTCTAAGCCACGGTGTGTTTCAGGTTCATCTCATCTCATCTTCAGCCTCTTATCCGGGGTCAGGTCTCGGGGGCAGCAGCTTTAGCAGGGGACCCCAAACTTCCCTTTCCCGGGCCACATTAACCAGCTCTAACTGGGGGATCCTGAGGCGTTCCCAGGCCACTGTGGAGATCTAATCTCTCCACCTGGTCCTGGGTCTTCCCCGAGGCCTCCTCCCAGCTGGACGTGCCTGGAACACCTCCCTAGGGAGGCGCCCAGGGTTCATCCTTACCAGATGATCCTGAACCACCTCAACTGGCTCCTTTCAACACAAAGGAGCAGCGGCTCTACTCCGAGTTCCTCACGGATGCTGAACTTCTCCCCCTCTCTCTAAGGGAGACTCCAGACCCCCTCCTGAGGAAACACATTTCAGACGCTTGGACCTGGACCTGGTTCTTTGGGTCCTGACCCAGCTTTCAGGACCACAGGTGAGGGTAGGAACCAGGACTGAGCGGTAGATCCAGAGCTTTGCCTTTCTCAGCTCTCTTTTGGTCACAACGGTGCGGTAGAGCGACTGCAGCTCCGCCCCCGCTGCTCCGATTCTCCGGCCAAACTCACGCTCCATCGTCCCCTCACTCGTGAACAAGATCCAGAGGTCCTTGAACTCCTTCACTTGGGGTCAGGACTCATTCTCTACCTGAAAAACAATCCACCAGTTTCCTGCTGAGAGCCACGGCCTCAGATTTAGAGGTGCTGATCCTCATCCCAACACTCGGCTGCGAGATGATCCAGTGAGTGCTGAAGGTCACTGACAAACGACGCCATCAGGACCACATCATCCGCAAAAAGCAGAGCCGAGATCCTCAGCCCACCGAACTGCGACCCCTGTTTCAGGTTGCTGTTTTCTATTAACGATAGGATGACCAACAACTAGGAGTGTGCCGCTCTAATCCCTTCTTTCTGCACTGCAGCTTAACAACAGCTCTCCCAGAGACAAATTGTTAGTAATTAAGTGGGGGATGTCGTGAGACGCATTCAGTTCAGAGGTAATTATAAAACTGCTAATTTAGAGTGTTGCTCCGTAAACCCATTTAGATTACTGCGCTGCAGTTAAATTGGCAAAAGACTGTAATTACTAACACAACTCACAATATGCAAACTTCACATTTAATCCAGTTCTGCTGTCGGAGCCGAGCTGGACCGCTTCTCGTTAAACTGCGATCTTGGAGATAAACTCATTTTTAAAGTACCAGGGCTTCATGTGTGATGTGGATTCATTCATTTTCTTTATATAGAGAAATGGTTTTGGGGTGGCAGTGGGCAGCACTATCGAACACACGCCTCTTTCAAACAGACAAATGCACCAAATGGGGTTTTCAAACTCATTAGAGAGTTTTATTCATTCATTCATCTTCAGCCTCTTGTTCCTGTCGGGGTCACGGGGGGGCTGGAGCCGATCCCAGCTGACATCGGGCGTGAGGCGGGGTCCACCCTGGACAGGACGCCAGTCTATCACAGGACACATAGAGACGAACAGAGACAGACCACCGTGTCGCCCCTTTCGGTCATGTGAATGGTAAACCAAGATAATGTGTGATGATGATTTTTCTGACATGCCGAAATAAACAAATACATAAATAAATAAAATGACACCTCTTCCTTTGCTGTTGCTCAATTCCAATGTTTAACTGCTGGAAACACGAAAAAAGTCTGTTTCAACGAAACACTTGTTGCATAATGAACCACAACTGGCCTCAAGACGAGCTGTGATGTCTCACACATCTGAGATTAAACCAAACATCACGACATGATGAAGAAGGCAGGGTTCATCACAGGGCTTCTATGTATGTAAGATCCTGCCCTCCAGTGGTTCAACTGCAGAACTGCATGTGTGTGTGTGTGTGTGTGTGTGCTTGTGTCTGTGTGAGCGTGCATGCGTGCATGCAGGTGTGTGTGTGCTTGTGTGTGTGTGCTTGTGTGTGTGTGTGTGCTTGTGTGTGTGTGTGTGTGTGTGTGTGTGTGTGTGTGTGTGTGTGTGTGTGTGTGTGTGTGTTTATGTGTGCGTGTGCATGTGCGTGTGTGCGTGCGTGCGTGTGTGTGCGTCTGCGTGCGTGCGTGCGTGCGTGCGTGTGTGTGCGTATGTGTTTTGCGTGTGTGTGTGTGCATGTGTTTTGCGTGTGTGTGTGTGCGTGCGTGCGTGTGTTTTTGCGTGTGTGTGCGTGCACGTGTGCGTGTATCTGCGTGCGTGCGTGTGTGTGTGTGCGTGCGTGTGTTTTTGCGTGTGTGTGGGTGTGGGTGTGCTTGTGTGTGTGTGTGTGTGTGTGCGTGCACATGTGCGTGTATCTGCGTGCATGCGTGTGTGTGTGTGCGTGCGTGTGTTTTTGCGTGTGTGTGTGTGTGTGTGTGCTTGTGTGTCTGTGTGTGTGTGTGTGTGTGTGTGTGTGTGTGTGCGTGCACGTGTGCGTGTGTGTGTGTGTGTGTGCGTTTGTGTGTGCGTGTGCGTGTGCGAGTGAGAATTCGCCTCCAACCAGAGCTCTTCAGCCTCCGCTCCCACCCCAGGGCCGAACATGATGACATCTGACATCTCTGAGAGCGTGATCACACTATCCTTTTGGCCGCGGCCAAAACCGGTTTTTCAGCTAAAGTCTAGTACCTTTAAGTAGTGTGAGCGCACCCGCTCCGCGCTCAACTGGGGCCAGCTGGGCCGCCACGGCCCGCTTGAAATAGGTGGGCTTTAGCGGAGCCGTTTGCACATGTACGAGCACGAGCGTGCGCACGTGTACGCGCACGAGCACGAGCCCTACGGCAGTAGCGTTATGTCCGCCTGTTCGGACATGTAAATAGAAGGACGGACCATGCGCGGATATTTAACAACAACAACAATGGTGGGGAAAGGTTCACGTTGGTGTGATGCGGAGGTGGAGTGTTTACTGCAGATTTGGTCGGATGAAAATATTCAAAAACAGTCGACAAGACGCACAAAAACTCCGAGGTCTATGGAAAGATTTGTAAACAAAGCCACACACGCGATCAATGCGTGTGACGTGTTACGGCTTGATGGCGTATGGACAGCAAGAAGTATTGGCCGAGGCCCTGGTAGTGTGAGTACGAACGGGGCTGGGGCGCGGGGGGGAGAGGGAGGGGGGACAAGTACCCTAAAGTCCGGGTCTCGGTCCGGGAGGACAGTGTGAGCGCGCCCTGAAATCCATGAGTCTGTGGCCAGGATGCGAGCGGATGGGGATATGGAGAAGCAGAGGAAGCTGCAGAAGAGAGGGATGATTAAAAGAAAATACATGACAGGAGAGGACGAATTGCAGTTTGAAGAAGCTCGTTGACGTCGTTCTCCCCAAATCAATTTCAGTCCAAAGCAACTGGACCTGGTTATTTGTCAGGAAGACGTTTCACCTCTCATCCAAGAGGCTTCATCAGTTCATGTACGCATCTGACCAGGCTGGGACTGGACCAGGACCAGGACCAGGACCAGGACCAAGACCAAGACCAGGCTGGGACTGGACCAGGACCAGGCTGGGACTGGACCAGGACCAAGACCAGGCTGGACCAGGACCAGGACCAGGACCAGGACCAGGCTGGGACTGGACCAAGACCAGGACCAGGACCAGGCTGGGACTTGACCAGGACCAGGACCAGGACCAGGCTGGGACTGGTCCAAGTAACTGGTGTGGAGATCCAGGTATTTAACCTCTCACAAGGTCGATGATGTCACTGGAACCCTTTTATGCTCCAAGTGCCAACGGCCGTCGTTAGAGTGGCGGTCGTTGGTGGAAGTTGGTTTCGACTTCGTTAGTGCTCTATTGAGTCTTAGGGCGCACTCACACTGTCCTTCCGTCCCGTGCCCCGTGCTTTAGGGTCCTTGTCCCCCCCTCCAGGCCCGTTTGTACTCACACTACCTGGGCCTCGGAGAATGCTTCTTGCTGCCTATACGTCATCACGCCGTAACACGTCACACGCATTGATGACGTCATGGCGATGCGTGGCTTTGTTTCCAGATCTTTCCGTAGACCTCTGAGTTTTTGTGCGTCTTGTCGACTGTTTTTGAATCTTTTCATCGACCAAATCTGCAGTAAACACTCCACCTCCGCATCACACCAACGTGAACCTTTCACCGCCATTGTTTGAAATGTCCGCGCATGGTCCCTCCTTCTTTTTTCTACGTCCCAACAGGCGCACAGGAAATGACCTCAGAACCGCCGTAGGCCTCGTGCTCGTACACGTGCACACGCTCGTGCTCGTACACGTGCAAACGTGCTTTGCTAAAGCCCACCTCTCCCAAACGGGCCGTGGACGGCAAGCGTGCCGCAGTGGAGCGGTTGCACTCACACTGGTCAAACGCACAAGGCTTTAGCTGAAAAAACGGTTTTGGCCCGGTGCGGAAGGACAGTGTGAGTGCGCCCATAACGAACATCGTTGGCGTCACAGGAGGCCATTTGTTGTTCACACAGTTGTTTTTTGAGGTTGGTTGTTGAATCTCCTCCTAGTTGACATGGAGACACTTTATGGGCGCTTCAAGATCCGCCCGTTATTAAAATGTTTGTCTTAATTACAGAAGTACAATGAAAACAAAGAGTTCGTTTGATGGAAGCGCACCTCGTAGGTTGGCAATGCTTTAACAGTCTGTCTATGACGCTGATTCAGAAGGGTGTTAACCTGCACCAACATTACTGGCATTACACAATGAGATGCTGGTGTTTGCTCTGTGTGCTCACTGAAACACATTCCCACACATAAATAGCAATGAGAAAACAAAAGCAACTAAACAAAACCACAGCTTGACAACAAATGTTCCTGCACAACATGTAAAAACAGGATGAGGTCTATAAACCTGTTATTCTTGTGTATCAGACACTTTCGGTTTCTATGTGCGGTATAAAAACCTCAGCTGACACACACACCCCTGTCTTCTGCCTCCTGATGTCAGGTAAGTTTCACTGACACTTGATATGCTGGAGCTGTTTTACTCTGTTGTACTTGATCTGGGTCTTAATTTAAAAGTATTGAAATGACGTTACTTATATCCCCAAAGCAATATCAGTCAAATGCAACTGGACTTGGTTATTTGTCAGGAAGACGTTTCACCTCTCATCCAAGAGGCTTCATCAGTTCATGTACGCATCTGACCAGGCTGGGACTGGACCAGGACCAGGACCAGGCTGGGACTGGACCAGGACCAGGACCAGGCTGGGACTGGTCCAACGAACTGGTGTGGAGATCCAGGTATTTAACCTCTCACAAGGCCGATGATGTCACTGGAACCCTTTTATGCTCCAAGTGCCAACGACCGGGGGTCAAAGGGAGGTTATGTGTGAACAGTTCTTTGAGGTTAGATTGTTGAATCTCCTGGGAAGGGATGAAAGGGCAGCATTGTAAATTGGAGATAAGTGGAGTCTCAGACCTCCTCCGCTGTTTAGCGATGGTTTCTCTACTTTTACATAGATGCTTCTTTTCCTCCTCTTTCAAACCATCTGTCCTCTCTGTCCAGGATGTGGACATTGTTGTCCTCAAAGGAGTGGGCTTTCTCCTTGAGGTGTGAGTGGGCAGCAGAGTCCAGGCCTGAGGAGTTAGCTCTCCTGTGTTGGGCCATGCGTTTATGCAGTGGTTGTTTTGTTTCTCCAATGTAAAGATCTTTGCGTTCCTCGTTGCATTAACAGCATAAACCAGATTGCTTTTGTGGTGGTGTGGTGTTCTGTCCTTGGGATGTACTAGTCTCTGTCTGAGTGTGTTACTGGGTTTGAAACACACAGGGATGCAGTGTTTGTTGAAGATCCCCCTTGCTTTTGACTGAAATTGCTTTGAGGATAACGATGACCTGGATGAATGAGAACATTCACAGGCCCGACGTTACTTATAGTTAATCAAGTGTTTGACACTAAAATTGCACGTCACTGTATCGAGTCAGTGAGACTGGATGTTTTTTTTTGTTTCATTGGTCTGATACACGGCGCCTGATCTGTGCCAAGTCGGGGTGTAAAGGTTCAAACCAGAAACTCATTTGAACTTTAACGCTAAATTAAGATGTTATTCTGAAATGATACATTTCCATGCCATTCTAGGCCTTTATGAAATATTGTATGAAACATTATCTGAAATGTGTTTTGTGTCTGTGATCTGATCCTTTTGTATTAATGAGTATAATATTTTTAGTTTCTTCCGTTTTTTCTTAACAAAAGGGTAAAACAATAAGTCTTTGTGCCGACTTTCTCAGTAGTGTTAAAGTAGAAAAGGTTCTGGTGTTCGGGAATGCAGCGTTAGCGGGTAGGGGTATATAAACCTTGGTTTAAACCTACACTCTTTCGGTTGTATAAGCTTAATATATAACGAAATAAATAAATTAAGTCATCTATTCAATCATTCAAATAGATCCATTTGAAGGTAAGTAGCAGTGACACTTAGGGCGCACTCACACTGTCCTTCCGCACCGCGCCAAAACCGATTTTTCAGCTAAAGCCTAGTGCGTTTGACCAGTGTGAGTGCAACCGCGCCGCGCATAACTGCGGACAGCTGGCCGTCCACGGCCCGTTTGAGAGAGGTGGGCTTTTGTACAGCACGTTTGCACGTGTACGAGCACGAGCGTGCGCACGTGTACGAGCACGAGGCCTACGGTGGTTCTGAGGTCATTTCCTGTGCGCCTGTTGGGACGTAGAAAAAAGAAGGAGGGACCATGCACGGACATTTAAAACAATGGCGGTGAAAGGTTCACGTTGGTGTGATGCGGAGGTGGAGTGTTTACTGCAGATTTGGTCGATGAAAATATTCAAAAGCAGTCGACAAGACGCACAAAAACTCTGAAACTCGGAAAGATCTGGAAACAAAGCCACGCATCGCCATGACGTCATCAATGCGTGTGACGTGTTACGGCGTGATGACGTATAGGCAGCAAGAAGCATTCTCCGAGGCCCAGGTAGTGTGAGTACAAACGGGCCTGGAGGGGGGGACAAGGACCCTAAAGCACGGGGCACGGTGCGGAAGGACAGTGTGAGTGCGCCCTTAGAGAGAGGGGGAGAAGTTCTCCATCCGTGAGGAACTCGGCGTAGAGCCGCTGCTCCTTTGCGTTGAAAGGAGCCAGTTGAGGTGGTTCAGGTTCATCTGGTAAGGATGAACCCTGGGCGCCTCCCTAGGGAGGTGTTCCAGGCACGTCCAGCTGGGAGGAGGCCTCGGGGAAGACCCAGGACCAGGTGGAGAGATTAGATCTCCACACTGGCCTGGGAACGCCTCAGGATCCCCCAGTTAGAGCTGGTTAATGTGGCCCGGGAAAGGGAAGTTTGGGGTCCCCTGCTAAAGCAGCTACCCCCGCGACCCGACCCCGGATAAGAGGCTGAAGATGAGATGAGATGAGATGAGATTCCCTGAATCATGTTGTAGCCCATGTATATAGATATGTATCGGTTCATCTTATTACGGAGAGATGCACACCTCTATACAATATTTAATTCTGTGAAACCGAAGAAATTATCTCTTCTTTCCTCTAGGTTTGAAAGCACAGGAGTTCAAGGAAAGGCCAATACGATGAACACAGGAGGACAGGAGCTCGCAGGTACCCTCCCACTCAGAATACTGATACTACTAATATTGTACAAATACAATTTTTTCTTCAAATTTAAACATAATCGAGGCACATGATATGTAATGGATAGCAATAAATAAAAAACTACAGAGACCTTGGACTAGATGTTTACACCACCAGAGCTGCAGAATGAATGGAAATTTGATCGCGATTAGATATTTTCCTCATATGCCGGGCGGAGAAACAAAGTCAATGAATCAGATCAACACTGTTGATTTCTTCCCACAGAGCCGACATGAAAACTATTTTGGTTTAGTTCATTTCTGCGGTCACTCGGCTGAGACAGTCTGTCCTAGCGCGTCACATACAAGGCTTCAATGGAAAATTAACCTGTAACTTGTAGCCTGATGTTAAAGAAGCTGCGGGGCTGACGTTTGAGGTGTTTGTGTTAAACTGAACAGTTTACACAACACAAGTGCTCACCATCCAAATGCCTAAAAACAATCACCACATCAAAATGATTTGATACCAAATCAGAGCATTGGGTTTTCTATCGTGGTCCTCAAGGTGTGGGTGAATATGCTGTTTTCAAAAGTATTCAGCCTCTTGCACTTTAGCGGGTGTCACAGTTCTCATTAGGCCTGGGCCATCGTAAAAGTCTGAGCCTAGAACCGCCCCTGGTAAAAACTACAAACTGTGGTTTCAGAGGGATAAGCCTGTGAATGTTCTCATGTGTCCAGGTCGTCGTTATCCTCAAAGCAATTTCAGTCAAAAGCAACTGGACTTGGTTATTTGTCAGGAAGACGTTTCACCTCTCATCCAAGAGGCTTCATCAGTTCATGTACACATCTGACCAGAACCAGGACCAGGACCAGAACCAGGCTGGGACTGGTCAAACTAACTGGTGTGGAGATCCAGGTATTCAACCTCTCACAAGGCCGATGATGTCACTGGAACCCTTTGTGCTCCAAGTGCCAACGACCGTCATTAGAGTGACAGTCGTTGGTGGGAAGTAGGTTTGAACTTGGTTAGTGCTCTGTTGAGTCTTGACGACAGTCGTTGGGGTCACCCGGGGCCATGTGTGAACAGTTGTTCTTTGAGGTTAGATTGTTGAATCTCCTGGGAAGGGATGAAAGGGCAGCATTGTAAACTGGAGATAACTCAGACCTCCTCTGTTTAGTGATCGGCCTTGTGATAGGTTAAATACCTGGTTCTCCACACCAGTTAGTTGGACCAGTCCCAGCCCGGTCCTGGTCCTGGTCCAGTCTCAGCCTGGTCAGATGCATACATGAACTGATGAAGCCTCTTGGATGAGAGTTGAAACGTCCAGTTGCTTTTGACTGAAATCGCTTTGAGGGTTTCAGAGGGAGTTGCATAGTTACTACTCTTGGCTGGTGTTCATCAACAAGTACTAAAAGCATGTTACTCTGTAAACTGCACATGCATACACCACATACAATCCAATAGTGTCTACATGTTCTTGATTTCTAAGTGATCTTTTTCTTTCTGTTTGACAGTCCTATTAAGCTTTCTCTGCAAAGTCGGACTGGAGGAGTTTTACCCCAACAAGCTGACACTCCGGTCTCTCTTGGAGATCAACAAAAACACCATAAATGAAGAAGCTGTTACATCAGTGGGGGAAATACCTTGGAGTTTTCTCAGAAAACTATTTAAAATCAATGCTGATTGCAGGAACTGCACACAATCATCCAACAATGAGGAGGACGATGATGATCTCTTTGAACTGGACCTTTATACTGCATGGGACTCTGCAGAGGAAAATAAGGTTCACCCTCTCGATCTCATAGTAGCTCTCTTCCTTTGTGCTGACAGCTTCTTGCAACAGGAAATGGCCCTCAAGATGTCAATGTGCCAGTTTTCTGTCCCACTGCTGTTGCCCCCTGGTAATAACAGCCAGAGTACCCTGATGCTGTGGGCTCTGAGAGACATTGTCAAAGAGTGGCGTCCGCATGATTTGTCTGAATCAAGAGGGTTTGTTGAAGACAACATCGTCCAGGCAAATATACCCTTCTATTCCTTTGTGAGGCTGAAAAACTGCAGTTTATCGAAGTCCCAGTCTTTGAATCAAGTTCTCAGCCGCGGCCAGCAGAATCACAACATGTTCATACACAGAGACATGGAAGGAGGAGCTCTTAAGAGAGAAATTGCAAATGGACTGGTAGAGGTTTGCTGGTACCTTCCTTGTGGCAGAGAAAATCTTGACATCTTTCCTGAGCCAGTTGCCTTTGCTAATTTACGAGGAGACATTTGTGAGTCACTCAACCAATTCACTTTTCTTCTTCAAGTGTCAACTGCTACATTTGTATTCCTAGACAAAGTTGAAGACAAGGAGCACAAGATTTTGACTTCTCTTCAAGATGTGAAATCCAAACTGTTCTTCGTGGTGAATCGCAAGGAAGGAAATGTAGAAGATATGATGTCTGTCAAGACAACACTGAAAGAATTAGATTTGCCAAAGACCAGTGTGAAAACCAAAGACCCAAGGGTAAATGTTACAGAGTTTTCAAAGAAACTTTGTACAACCATTAAGTCATCCCTGTTAGATGCAAAAGCTACAATGAGCATCGTAGATATGTTCAGCAAAGCTGTTGAACTTGGTCAGTGTGTGGATGAAAGCAATACTGACAAACAAAAGAAGGCAGCTGAAGAAATCATGGAAGGCACTGAGGTGCGAACTATACCACACTACAAGAAACTACAACTTCCTTTGCAAGGAGATAACTGGAAACGATTATCCCAGTTAGAGAAGGAGGAATGTAGGATGAAAGCGGCCGGTGCCTCAGGCCTCGAAGAGTATAAATCTCAGTTACAGGCAGAAAAACAAAAAATCAGGGAGGAGCAAAGAAAACAAAAAATGTCCAAAGGAATGAAGACTTTTATTCATACCTTATCCACAAGCGACAAAGAGAAAAGAGATTTTTTTCTGAAGTGGATGAAATTCAGGTGTAATGCACATTCACGGGATAAACTGACTGCGCTGCGTCACAAATTTAGAGAGCAATGCAAGAAGAAAGACGCAAAACGCATTGCAGAGTTAGATCAGGCATTGCTCGATAGCTCTTTAGGAATAGAGCATTACATGGGAGAGATGGGACTGATCTATGAGTTTTCCTTGCAGTCACAAGACACTGCTGATGAAATATCTGGTCTCCCTGGTTTGGCTGCTGAAATGCTCTTGGACGGATACCCTTTAGAGCTCTTGGATGGCGACGCTTCCAACATCCCAGAGAGATGGGTGACAGATGTGCTAATGGAGCTTCACAAGAAGGTTGGAGGGCAGAGCAGACTGTTGGTACTGTCAGTGTTAGGTGTTCAAAGTACTGGGAAGTCAACACTCCTCAACACCATGTTTGGTGTGCAGTTTCCTGTCAGCAGTGGCAGATGCACAAGAGGAGCTTTTATGCTCTTCCTCAGAGTTGGAGAGGATATAAAAAGTGACTTGAACTTTGACTTCATACTTCTCATTGACACAGAGGGTCTGAAATCTCCCGATCTTGCACAACTTGAGGACAGTTATGAGCATGACAACCAGCTGGCAACCTTTGTCATTGGCTTAAGTGACGTCACCATTATAAACGTTGCAATGGAGAACTCAACAGAAATGAAAGATGTCCTCCAAATAGCAGCTCATGCATTCCTGCGAATGAAGCAAATTGGAAAAAAGCCAGTGTGTCATTTTGTGCACCAGAATGTTGCTGGAGTCTCAGCTCACACAAAGAGCATGACAGAAAGAAAACACATACTGGACCAACTCAATGAAATGACTCAAATTGCAGCTGAAATGGAAAAGCAGCCTTCCATAAAGTCATTCACAGATGTGCTGGACTATGACATAGAAAAAAACAACTGGAACATCCCAGGACTCTGGCACGGGACCCCACCAATGGCACCGGTGAACACAGGTTACAGTGAAGCTGTGGCGGATTTCAAGAAAAATCTGTTGGGGACAGTTAAAAGCGACAGAAGAGAAGGGCTTTCAAAGATCCCAGAGCTTTTAGAATGGATGAGAAGTCTCTGGAGAGCAGTCAAATACGAGAACTTCATCTTCAGTTTCAGAAACACTCTCGTGGCTCATGCCTATGACAACCTTTGCAAAGAGTTCAGTCAATGGGAATGGGAGTTCAGAAAGGAGATTCTCTCCTGGCAGGCAGCCACAGAATTTGAGATCTTGAAAGCTGACAATGGAGATCAGGTGGAAACTTGGAGAGGCGAGTTGTCGGAAAAAATAATATCACAGCAAACAACAATGAATGAGAAACTCAGCAACTACTACACAAGGAAAGACAGACGTGTCAATCTGATCGAGAAATACAGAATTGACTTTTCCAACAGTATCAAGAGTCTTGCCAGCGAAATCAAACACTCTGTGTGCACTAAATTGGATGATGTCATTGAGTTGAAAATCGGTTTTAAGAAAGCGCAGGAAATACTGAGAGAATACAGAGGTGTGATCGAAGAGCGGGTCATGAAGCTGCTGAGCGAGTGCAAAGACTCCACGCTGTCCGACGAACAGCTGACACGCGAGTTTGAAAAGATGTGGGCCAAAGCCACTGAAAACATCCCTGGCCTGAAAGAACGAGACATATCCGCATGCATTCTCAACCAACTGAGAAAAGACTTCTCAAATCGAAACGTAAATGAGAAACTGCAAAACACTGACAAGCTAAAGGAGACCGTGACGGGTTCGTTTAAGACCAGAAGTGACCACGTAGACTCGTCTTGGAAGGGGCTTCAAACCCTGTGGCAGGAAGAGGATTTACAGATCTTTGCCGAATGTGTCGTTGAGATGTCCACACAGTTTGTTCTCGATAAGACAAAGACAAATGGAGATTACAACGAATCTTTCACGAGAGATCTTCTGGATAAAATAGACAAATACCTCAGACAGAGCTACGAGCGCTTCAAAACAAATACACAGTTTGAGATTGACCTGAAACTTCACATTTGTGGCATTTCCTTGAGAGAATTCCAAAAGATGCACCAAAGGTTTTTGTCGGACAATGATCCTCAAATTATGCTGGAGAAATACAAGACACAGTACCTGTCCGACTTTCTCGATTTATACAAACAGAGGGACGACTGCCAACGCAAGGCAAAGGACTTTGTCAGACTGTGCATCAAACCCGCAGTTAAAGACTACATCAGTAGATCTCTGGGAATAGACATTGTGGATGAAATTCTGACCAGTTGCCATTCAGCCGAGTACAGCTCACGCTCCTTTTTCCAGTACAACATTCAGAAAGAGTTGCTGCTAAAGGAAGACTTCAAGAGTTTCGTTAAGTACATTTCAAGGTATGAATTATATGTTAAGGACTGGATATTCTCCCAAATCCAACAAAACATGGATAAAGACAAAACTTGGTGCAAGCTGAAGACTAACACTCTGCAGATCATAGCTGACAAAATAACAGAAGCAACAGAACGCGCCTCAAAGGGAGAGGGTGGTGCTCTGTTGCCAGATAACCAGGAAAGCATCCCGGAGCTGATCAACAATATGCGCAAATATTTGATAAAAGACATCTTGATTTCAGAGGAGGCTGAGAAAACCACCTTGTTTCAAATTCAAAGCACATGCCATCCGTTTACAGAGAGTCTTATTACGGAGTTGAGAGCAATGAAGGAGCAGCTGCAGGAGGAATTCTCAAACTCTGAAGACATCACCGAGACTCTGAACAGACTGCCAATCAAACCGCAGGACGAGCTTTTCAAGAGGGTGTTCGGCTGCGGACAACAGTGTCCATTTTGTAAAGTTCCTTGTGAGGCCGGCGGCAAAGAACACAAAAAGCATCAAGCGGCCTTTCATCGGCCTCAAGGTCTGACGAGATTCAACGATATCGATTCTGAGAAGCTGGTTTCTACACTGTGCACTACGAGTGTTCACAGTGACCGTAAGTTCAGAAACCCAGACACCAAATGGGAGTGGCATCCTTACAAGGACTACACCGCGTACTACCCAGACTGGCGCATTCCTCCTGATGCCACCATCCAGGCATCTGACTACTGGAAATATGTCATGGCTCAATACAATGACAGATTTGCTTTAGAATACAGAGCCAAGCCAGCTGATGTCCCAGAGGCCTGGAGGAGGATCACAAAGGAGCAAGCACTGGAGGGGTTAAACGATGCCTTCAACATTAAGTGAACAACGTACAAATAACATTAAAACAAGGAAGAACTTATACAACTGTACAGAGAAGACCAAAAGGAAACAGGAGCTGGACAACTTAAGTCAGGGCATCTAGCAGAACAATTAATCCAATTATTCATTCATTCATCTTCAGCCTCTTGTCCCTGTCGGGGTCGTGGGGGGCTGGAGCCGAGCCCAGCTGACATCAGGCGTGAGGCGGGGTCCACCCTGGACAGGACGCCAGTCTATCACAGGACACATAGAGACGAACAGAGACAGACAACCATTCACACCTACGGGTGATTTAGAGTCATCAATGAACCCAACACCTGCACGTCTTTGGACTGTGGGAGGAAACCGGAGAACCCGGAGAAAACCCACGCAGACACGGGGACAACATGCAAACTCCACACAGAAGGGCCCCAGACGGGGTTCAAACCAGGAACCCTCTTACTGTGAGGCGACAGAGCTAACCACCACACCACCGGTCCTATTTTCTGTTGATATTTACATTGATATAAACCTCCATCATGATGATATTTGTACAAAGACCATGTGAACAAAATGAAATAAATGTAAAAAGACGACCAAAGTGCTTTTGTCTCTAGTGTCAAAGTCAAATGTGAGAATTTTACAAATGTAAAGGGTTTAAAGGTTTAGCTGTGACAGTGTCCATCAACACCTGTTATTCATTATTCCATCAACACTCAGACCCTGCTTAGACTTACACAGTATTTCATTAGGACATCGTGTCAGAAAGTATAATGTTTGTTAATGTTAATATTTTTATGCGCAATAATTCTGCATCTCTCTAAAATCCAGTTGAAGTGGATGGAATATCATTTGCGCTGCTCACATCATTTAAACATTACATTTACAAAACAGAAACATGTTTGAAGAACCCCACAACAATTTCAGTCCAAAGCAACTGGACTTGGTTATTTGTCTAGGAAGACGTCCAGGAACAGGAGCAGGCTGGGACTGGACCAGCACTAACAAAGTCCAAACCTACTTCCACCAACGACTAGACCAGGACCAGGACCAGGACCAGGCTGGGACTGGACCAGCACTAACCAAGTCCAAACCTACTTCCCACCAACGACTGCCACTCTAACGACGGAGCACAAAGGGTTTCAGTGACATCATCGGCCTGTGAGAGGTTAAATACCTGGATCTCCACACCAGTTAGTTGGACCAGTCCCAGCCTGTTCCTGGTCCCTGTCCTGGTCCAGTCCCAGCCTGGTCCTGGTCCTGGTCCTGGTCCAGGCCCAGCCTGGTCCTGGTCCTGGTCCTGATCCAGTCCCAGCCTGGTCCTGGTCCTGGTCAGATGTGTACATGAACTGATGAAGCCTCTTGGATGAGAGGTGAAACGTCTTCCTGACAAAGAACCAAGTCCAGTTGCTTTGGACTGAACTTGCTTTGAGGATAACGACGACCTGGACACATGAGAACATTCACAGGCTGTTTGAAGAATGCAAGAAAAAAGCAGTTAAACAATGATGTGCATTTTCAGCCTCAGGAGGCGACACAATCCCATATTTTACTCTTCACAATCACTGGCAGATATTTCAGAGCAGATCAAACTTTCAGTCAATAGAAACTGAAAGAAACGACGTGATGAGATGCTGTGTCGAGGCTTCGATAAGTACTGTATGGATCATAAAGTCTTTAAAGTCACCTAGCACTTTGGAAAACAGCCACAAGGGGGCACTCAAAGCACACGGAGTCCACCTATTCAACAAACACAGCTTGTCAGCACTGTTAAGCCTCAGCACTACAGAAGCTGGCTTCTGAAAAATATTCTTATTATTTATAAGATTTATTCATTTATTGCAGAGGTGTTCCAGGCACGTCCAGCTGGGAGGAGGCCTCGGGGAAGACCCAGGACCAGGTGGAGAGATTAGATCTCCACACTGGCCTGGGAACGCCTCAGGATCCCCCAGTTAGAGCTGGTTAATGTGGCCCGGGAAAGGGAAGTTCGGGGTCCCCTGCTAAAGCTGCTGCCCCTGAGACCTGAGGCTGAAGATGAAATGAGAGTGATCCTGTGTCTCCAAAGAGGATCTTCTCTGTATTCACTTGGAAGTTCAGAAATTAGTTTTTGTTGTGTCACGGAGCATCTGCCGTCTTTAACTGTGGTGTGTTCAGCTAAAACAGAACTTTCAGGAGTTGAAACGTGACTGCATGCTCAGTAAAACGTGTCAAAATGAATCCGGTAACACAGCTAAACTGCTGATAAATGTCAGATGATGTGCACTTTAATGTCTTTTCCCCACACATGATTCAGAGGAAAAGTGCAGAACAGTGCTGCATGTTCACTTTGAGAGTGATAATGAAAGAAACAGTTTTCAGACGTAACTGGGAAGAGGCCTTAAATTAGGTCAAGTCACGCATCACCTACAGATCTCTCCATGGACTCTCACCACAACACCTCACAGATCTCCTCCCCCCCTACACTCAGTCATGCTCCCTGTGGTCCTCTGATAGGACCTGCTGACCCCCCACCCCCTGCACCAGGTTGCGGACTTTTGGGGGCCGGGCTTTCTCTGTCAACGCTCCCACACTCTGGAACAGCCGACCGCTCCATGTCCGCTCTGCCCCGTCTCTGCCTATGTTCAAAAGGCACCTCAAGTCCTTTGCGCACACACACACACGCACACACGCACGCACGCACGCGCTAAGCAACCTTGGGTACCATGAAAGGCGCTATATAAGTCCAAGTTGTTATTATTATTATCTCATCTTCAGCCTCTTATCCGGGGTCGGGTCTCAGGGGCAGCAGCTCCAGCAGGGGACCCCAAACTTCCCTTTCCCGGGCCACATTAACCAGCTCTAACTGGGGGATCCTGAGGCGTTCCCAGGCCAGTGTGGAGATCTAATCTCTCCACCTGGTCCTGGGTCTTCCCCGAGGCCTCCTCCCAGCTGGACGTGCCTGGAACACCTCCCTAGGGAGGCGCCCAGGGTTCATCCTTACCAGATGATCCTGAACCACCTCAACTGGCTCCTTTCAACGCAAAGGAGCAGCGGCTCTACTCCGAGTTCCTCACGGATGCTGAACTTCTCCCCCTCTCTCTAAGGGAGACTCCAGCCCCCTCCTGAGGAAACACATTTCAGACGCTTGGACCTGGACCTGGTTCTTTCGGTCATATTATTATTATTATTAATATTACTTCTAGAGCTGAAACAATAAGTCAAAAGAACATTAATCAGCAACAATTCACTCGTTTTTCAGGGTTGTTTCTGGTTTCCTAACCCGAGCACTGGATATTTAAGTTCTGGATCGTTGCTCACACAAAAAAAGACGTAAATATGACTTTTTTCACATTTTATGGATTAAAATGAGGTGAAAACTTCAGAGAAATTAATGCATATGTTGCACCCCTGTTGCAAAACCCAAAAAACCCCAAAACACACTTTATCACCTGGCGGCACTTTCAGGGTGACATCACTTTTAATGCGGCGCGTCCAGAAAAGCTGCATTCCCCGGTTTCACTCCTCCTCCGCCTCCTCCTGAGGTTGGTTTTTGGGTGAGAGCCGCCCACGCCCACACCCACCAGCCTGAGAGCACAGCAGAGACACACACTGAGGAGCATCAATGACACTGAGCGCACCTCCAACCAACAGGTGAGTGTGTTCAAATCCCTCTCTGAGCTTTAATGAGCCTGTCATCGGTTGGTTTATTATCACCCTGTAAAAGTGAACTCGTCCTCCAGGAGGAAGGAGAAGCTTTCACTGTTTATTTGTGTTTCTAATGTTTAATTTAAAGTGTTTAAATGAAGCACAGAGAGGCATTCATCTTCACCTGTGTGCGTCCACGTGTAGATTCAGCTTTACTTTCTACATCATGGCATCAAAGCCTCTTTAATTCATGCTCTTTTTTAAACTTTAACTGAGGTTGTGATTCATTTGTGATGAGCAGAAAAGACACAAACCCACAAAAAGGTGCAGATACAATCAGACAACAGCATCCTGTAATATGGGAATTTAGTCTAGAAGCCACACATGAAAGACATCAAAGCTACCGCAGTGATTTGAGTGACTGGAGATGCAGTGTGACACTTAGAAATGCAACTCTTAAAGTGTAAAAAGCCTCTAGTGTCTGCGTCGGTGGACTTGTATCAGTGTGTGGTTGAGAGTTCAGAGCGCTGTGAGCAGCTTTGAGGCTGCGGTGAAACTGAACGGAGGAGGTTGGTAAACACAGAGAGGAGGTATGTGTGCAGGAATGTCAGCGCGTTCTGCCGCATTCCTGCGCTCGGCAAACCTGTGTGTCTGCTCTCCTGCACACACACACACACACACACACTCACTCACACACACACGCAGGCACGCACACCTTCACACTTCCCTGTCAAACAACCTGTTTCCCTCCGCAATATTCAAAAGTGGCTGCTGTGTTAAACTGAAGACTCTTAGCTGCTCCTGCACACACACACACACACACACACACACACACACACACACACACACACACACACACACACACACACACACACACACACACACACACACACACACACACACACACACACACACACACACACACACACACACACACACACACACACACACACACACACACACACACACACACACACACACACACACACACACACACACGTAGTTAATGATTGAGAGTGACTGAAACTGCACAGTGACTTTTAACAGAGGCTCTCCTGTGTGCGGTCGCTGTTTGAACAGTGAACGGTCGGGTTTTATGATCTCATCTGTTATTGAGTGGACAGTTAAGGTGTCAGTCACTCGTCCTGTCACATACATGAGTTTGTGGCTTGACTGTAATTTTCTGTTTACCAAGAAATAAAACTCTAGCACATGGATCTGTGGTCTAAGCATTCATTCATCTTTTGAGTGACTGCATGTAAAATTATTCCTTTTTATTATGAAAATCTGTCATTGGTGATTGGTAAATGAGCTGCCAGGTGACAGTAATAAACTAGGAATTACAATCAACCACAGAGAAGATGAGAACTTGTAAGTAATAAGTAGATATAATTAAAACTTCTGCAATGTTGCCGACTCTCTTTCTTTGCATGGATGTTAATGCAGTTTTCTGTTCATTGTATTCGACTTTACATGAAAGATTAGTGGTGACTTTGTGTTTACAGTACATGTATAACACAACGATACAAATATATATTAACCGTATGCAAATGTTTCCACAGACCTGTGCATTTAAATTATTATTTTTCATAATTAGGCCCCATCTTCCCACAGCCCTGCGACATGTAGAAAGTGTTGGACGGAAGAAATTGTAAAAAAAAAACAACTTAGAACCTGTTGTTTGTTGTAAACAGATTATAAGTGTGAAAAATGTGTCAAATATCGCCTGTGAATATTCTCATGTGTCCAGGTCGTCGTTCTCCTCAAAGCAGTTTCAGTCCAAAGCAACTGGACTTGGTTCTGTGTCAGGAAGACGTTTCACCTCTCATCCAAGAGGCTTCATCAGTTCATGTACACATCTGACCAGGACCAGGACCAGGACCACGCTGGGACTGGTCCAACTACCTGGTGTGGAGATCCAAGTATTTAACCTCTGACAGGCCGATGATGTCACTGAAACCCTTTGTGCTCCAAGTGCCAACGACCGTCGATAGATTGACAGTCGTTGGTGGAAGTAGGTTTGGACTTGGTTAGTGCTCTATTGAGTCTGAACGACAGTCATTGGGGTCACACGGGGCCCATGTGTGAACAGTTGGTTTGAAACAGGAGTAAAAGAAGTAAAAGAAGCCATTAATGTAAAAGTGGAGAAACCAGAAAGGTAGAGAAACCATCGCTAAACAGAGGAGGAGGTCTGAGACACCACTTCTCTCCAGTTTACAATGCTGCCCTTTCATCCCTTCATTCAACAATCCAACCTCAAAGAACAACTGTTCACCAACGGCCTCCTGTGACTCCAACCACTGTCTTTAAGACTCAATAGAGACCTAGACAAGTCCAGACCTACTTCCACCAACGACTGTCACTCTAACGACGGTCGTTGGCACTTGGAGCACAAAGGGTTTCAGTGACATCATCGGCCTTGTGAGAGGTTAAATACCTGGATCTCCACACCAGTTAGTTGGACCAGCCCCAGCCCTGGTCCTGGTCCAGTCCCAGCCTGGTCCTGGTCCTGGTCCTGGTCAGATGCGTACATGAACTGATGAAGCCTCTTGGATGAGAGGTGAAACGTCTTCCTGAGTTGTTTTTGACTGAAATTGCTTTGAGGATGTGTCAAATATAATGTACCAGAAAATCACAGATGTGCACAGTGACGGTGCGGCACATTACCACTGCTCATTATACTGACTTTTATATCCGGATTTACGCCAAAAGTTGATAAAAACCATAGAAGGAGACGAGGACGGAGCTTCGATCGAACCTCTTTTTGCAAAGTTTGTGGATTTCCTGAAAAAACCCTCCTTTGTTTATGCTCATTGTCTATTTATTGAGCCGTGTCTGTGAGTCTGCACATTTCCTATTCTACTTGATTTGTATTTATGTGTTTGTTTGTTTGTATTGTTGACCCTGTGCAACTATATAATGTATTTCCTGTGCACTACAGCAGTGCACTGTGTTGACTTTTCCCATTTAAATCAGTGTCAAACAAACAAAGGTAGCGCTCACACTCAGTTACAGTTCAGTCAGACACGCTGCTGCACTTTAACACTGTTATCATTCATCGCTCCTCATCACCTATTTACTTTGTACTTATTTTATTCTGTAATTATGATGTAAAAATGTGATATATGGTTTATGTCTGGAGCATAATGATCATACGGACCAAAGATATTAAAATATACCATAGTGTATCTCAAATTCATATTGTTTAAGGGTTTATTAAGCTCCTATTGGCCGATTCTAGTGGTGTGTTTTAGTGTTATGGCTTTTAATAAGATCATTGGTGTTCGATTACGTGTGTTTATGATCTTCTCTCATGTTAATTTAAGTCATTATTAAGTTATTTAGTAAGTGCTGGTCGCTGATGTGTCGTCTCCTTGCAGGTTATTGGTGCTGAAGGTGAGTGATGGAGCTGAAGGTGTGGGTGGAGGGCGTGGTCAGGGTGGTGTGCGGCCTCTCAGCGGACACTTCCTGCCAGGATGTCGTCATCGCTCTCGCACAAGCGATTGGTGAGTCAAACAATGTGACCTTTAATTCAAAAATGTAAAGTTTAATTTGTCTTATTAATGTTTTTTTAACCACTGCAATTTGTCACTGACGCCTTTAGTCGACGAAACTTAACCGTCTCCTTTTGTCGTCCAAACTCAACCGTCACCTTTAGTCGTCTAAACTTAACCGTCTCCTTTAGAGACCAAACTTAACCGTCACCTTTAGCATGTCATGAACTGTATCTGTGTCTTCCTCAGGTCAGACCGGTCGTTACGTCCTCACCCTGAAGCTCCGGGGGACGGAGAGACAGCTGGTGGCTGATGAATGTCCCCTTCAACATCTGGCTCAGCTGGGACAACAGGCTACAGAGGTCCAGTTCATCCTGCGGAGGACCGGTCCCAGCCGCGGTGCTGGTCCAGGTCCAGACGCACCCAACACAGAAAGGGGTTTCCCCCCGCCCGGACCATCAGAACCCCTCAAACACAGCGAGCCACGTAAGGCTCTCACCTTCAGTCTGGGTCCGTCAACACACCCCGAGAGGACTAAACCAAACAGGGCCTGGTCTCCGTCGCCCCGGGCCTCTCCAGAACCCCGAGCTTCCCCCGTGTCGTTCCTAGACCCTGTGGACCCTTCGCCCTCTACCTTCCCCAAAGAGGAGGTGTTCAAGCAGATCCTGCAGCAACAGAGGAGGCTGCAAGACCTGAAGATGCAGCTTCGATCTCTGGAGAGGGAGACAAAGGTGTGGGAGAGGTCCTCTGCCTCGGTTCCTGGTCTGATGCTGGTCCCCGAAGGAGAACTGGAGGAGCTGGAGCAGCGGCTGAGGCAGAACGAGGCGGTTCTGATGTACACGGAGCAGTGGGAGGAACAGCTGCAGGAAGAGATGGACAGAGAGCACGGTACGTACTCTTCTCTACAGTTTTGGCGAGCAAGTTCTACCTCTGGCGTTTGGTGGTTAGCACTGTCACCTCACAGCGAGAGGGTTCCTGGTTCGAATCCTGGCTGGGCTGGAGGTTGCATGTTGTCCCCGTGTCTGCGTGGGTTTTCTCCGGGTTCTCCGGTTTCCTCCCACAGTCCAAAGACGTGCAGGTGTTCGGTTCATGGATGACTCTAAATCACCCGTAGGTGTGAATGGTTGTCCGTCTCTGTTCATCTCTATGTGTCCTGTGATAGACTGGCGTCCTGTCCAGGGTGGACCCCGCCTCACGCCCGATGTCAGCTGACATAAGCGGTTGAAGATCAATGAATGAATGTTCTACCTGTGACGTTTCCTAAACCAGACATGCTAACTCTGCTCTAATCGACAGATATGCACAGACGTCTCCACCAGATCCACTCATCGGTGGACGATGAAAGTAACCGGATCAAGGAGCTCGAAGCCCGTTCTGCGTATCTAGATCAGGACATCCAGCTCAGAGCACAGAGACAGAGCAGCCGGGCGGACCCTCAGCAGCCGGACGAGGCCCTGGGGCCTCTGAAGCAGGAGCTGCACCACCGCCTGCAGCAGGCCGAAGACCTGGATGCAACATTGTCGGAGACGCAGAGGGAGCTTCAAAGTGCGGAGGAAAGGATGCAGGTATAACTCCACCATCACCGCCCGCATAGTATTTCTAAAGACTCAGTCGCACCAGGATTTATACGGCAGCGGCATCTTAGACCCAAGTGGTTGTTATTATTTCAATAGAAACAGTATGTGCACTGTATCGTCTCATCTCATCTTCAGCCTCTTATCCGGGGTCAGGTCTCAGGGGCAGCAGCTCCAGCAGGGGACCCCAAACTTCCCTTTCCCGGGCCACATTAACCAGCTCTAACTGGGGGATCCTGAGGCGTTCCCAGGCCAGTGTGGAGATCTAATCTCTCCACCTGGTCCTGGGTCTTCCCCGAGGCCTCCTCCCAGCTGGACGTGCCTGGAACACCTCCCTAGGGAGGCGCCCAGGGTTCATCCTTACCAGATGATCCTGAACCACCTCAACTGGCTCCTTTCAACGCAAAGGAGCAGCGGCTCTACTCCGAGTTCTTCACGGATGCTGAACTTCTCCCCCTCTCTCTAAGGGACTCCAGACCCCCTCCTGAGGAAACACATGTCAGACGCTTGGACCCACGACCGCGTACACTGTATCGTGTCTATCAAAAACCAAACTAGTCACTGAGCGGGGAACACAGGGTTCTGTCCGACACGCTTTATCCAGACAGGAAACGTGAAGCCGTCACTGCAGTTTGTGGGTGTTTAGGCTACACACGGAAACCAAAGCACTGCCTCTCCCCAAACCTGTTCCTCAAAGACTCTTCATGGGATTCATTAATTACGTTAATTAAATGTATTATTATTATTATTATTATTATTATATGTGTAACGGGTGGTGTATGGACCCAATTGCAGTACAAAGGTTCAACGGTTTACTCAGGGCGCACTCAAACTGTCCTTCCGCACCGCTCCAAAACCGTTTTTTCAGCTAAAGCCTAGTGCGTTTGACCAGTGTGAGTGCAACCGCTCCGCGCATAACTGCGGCCAGCTGGCCGTCCGCGGCCCGTCTGAGAGAGGTGGGCTTTTGTAAAGCATGTTTGCACATGTACGAGCACGAGCATACACGTGTGCACGGACATAGAAAATATAAGGACGGACCATGCGCGGACATTTAACAACAACAACAACAATGGCGGCGAAAGGTTCACGTTGGTGTGATGCGGAGGTGGAGTGTTTACTGCAGATTTGGTCGATGAAAAGATTCAAAAACAGTCGACAAGACGCACAAAAACTCCGAGGTCTACGGAAAGATCTGGAAACAAAGCCACGCATCGCCATGACGTCATCAATGCGTGTGACGTGTTACGGCGTGATGACGTATAGGCAGCAAGAAGCATTCTCCGAGGCCCAGGTAGTGTGAGTACAAACGGGCCTGGAGGGGGGGACAAGGACCCTAAAGCACGGGGCACTGGACGGAAGGACAGTGTGAGTGCGCCCTCAGACTCAGGCAGACAGGTCAACAGTTTGGAAAACGGCAAACAGGAATCAGGAGAGGAGAGGCTGAACTCTTGTTCAGGGACAGAAGGTTGGGTCCATTTACCAGGATGCAGACGAAGCAGGGAGTCAGGTACAGGCGAGGTCGGTACGGGGAAGACAGGCAGAGGAACGCTGGAAAGTCTCGCATGGCATCGAACAATCTGGCAGAGGAGTGAGTGTGGAGCTGGTGATTATACACTGGGCTGATTGCATGTGATGAGAGGCAGCTGTGTGCACAGGTGAGCAGAGTGAGCTGACGAGGTGGGTGTGGCTGACAGGCTGAGTGGGACAGGGGCAGGATCAATGGAAAACTACCGAGGGCCGGATGACTGGACCGTGACCATATGCAGAATCTGGTCATAGAGAATACACTTAGCCCAAAGTGACACCTTCACACTGTTGGTTTGTCCAACTAACAGTTCAAACTTATAAAAATAATAATAATTAAGGGGAAATCAGCAAATCGTCTCATTTGAGAAGTTTGAACCATGACATGCTGTTGAATCAAAAACAGTTATCAAGGAAGTTGCTCTTGTAGTAAAACTCTTGTGGTGGTTAGCACTGTTGCCTCACAGCAAGAGGGCTCCCGGTTCGAATCCCAGCTGGGGCCCTTCTGTGTGGAGTTTGCATGTTGTCCCCGTGTCTGCGTGGGTTTTCTCCGGGTTCTCCGGTTTCCTCCCACAGTCCAAAGACGTGCAGGTGTTCGGTTCATTGATGACTCTAAATCACCCGTAGGTGTGAATGGTTGTCTGTCTCTGTTCGTCTCTATGTGTCCTGTGATAGACTGGCGTCCTGTCCAGGGTGGACCCCGCCTCACGCCCGATGTCAGCTGGGATCGGCTCCAGCACCCCCGCGACCCTCACAAGGACAAGAGGCTGAAGATGAATGAATGAATTAATCTTAATTTGCATAGTAACTAAAGCTGTCAGATGAATAAAGTGGGTTCAAAAGCACTTATTGAGATGTAGTCGACGGGACGTATGAAGTCAAGAGAAGACACTTATAACAAACAGCGTATATCGTTTAATGCCTGACTGTCATGTCACGTGTCGGTGCTGCTGGTGATGTAATACTCCTTGCACCCTCCAGGGCCGATGGGAGACGGTTGAGGAGCTGAATAAGGAGCTGAGGCAATGGAAGCTGCAGCAGTTCATCCAGCAGACGGGCACTGCTCACACGGAGCAGACGAACCCGCTGCCCGTCAATGAAGCTTACCTCAGGAACGCGGGGATCATGGAGTAGGAGCGGCCGGGCGACCGTACGTCATCAGACTGTTTAAAGGGTTTGTTTCAGCTGTGGAAGAACTTCATAGAGCCCAAAACACTCTGTTTCAAGGAACAGGCGTCCAAAGACATCCTGGGTCGTTTAGTTTCACTGTCAGCTGAAAAACTTGTACCTCCAGTTTTGGGGATTTCGATCCTTTAAGATATGATAAAGAAGGAATGAGAAAGAAAGAGAGAGAGAGAGAGAGAGAGAGAGAGAGAGAGAGAGAGAGAGAGAGAGAGAGAGAGAGAGAGAGAGAGAGAGAGAGAGAGAGAGAGAGAGAGAGAGAGAGAGAGAAAGAGAAAGACTGTCACTGATATTTTCTCTGTTTCCACTGCAGGACGTAATGGACTGGAAGTGACTGTGTATGTGTGTGTGTGTGTGTGTGTGTCTCTCTCTGTGTGTGTGTGTGTGTGTGTGTGTGTGTCTCTCTCTGAGTGTGTGTGTGTGTGTGTATGTGTCTTTGTGTGTGTGCGTGTCTCTCTCTCTCTCTCTCTCTCTCTGTGTGTGTGTGTGTCTTTGTGTGTGCGTGTGCGTGTCTCTCTCTCTCTGTGTGTATGTGTGTGTTTGTGAGTGCATGTGCGTGTGTGTGCGTGTGTGTAAGTGTGTGTGTGCGTGCACATGCGTGTAAAGAGTGGTCTTTGAAAAGAAATGAAACAAATGTCGATGCTACTGATAAATGAAGGTTTATAGTTTTGTTAATATTGTCACATAAAGTCTTTCTTGTAATCCGCTGTTCGTCTGTTTGATTTGTGATAACGGGACAATTCAGTTCATAAAGCAGTTAACCTCAGCTCCATCAGAGGGCGCCACAGCCTCGTTCATGATGAGAGTTTACAGTTACAGCACACAGCAGCTCCACTCAGGCCTTTAAGGCTTCAGCAGCAGAGGAGTGCATTTACTGACAGCTTACAGCATGGGTGTCAAAGTGATCCAGTAAAGAGTCGCTGTGGCTGCAGGTTTTCATTCCAACCAATCAAAAACACACCTGGTCCAACAAATCAACTGTGTGAAGACAGTTCAGGTGATTGCAGGAGTGGAGTCAGGTGTTTTTGCTTGGTTGGAATGAAAACCTGCAGCCACAGCGACTCTTTACTGGATCACTTTGACACCCCTGGCTTACAGCACAAGCATGTGTTTTCCAACAGTCCGTACCCTAAAGATGTTTAATTCACTAAAAAGACAAAAAGGTAGAAACTGTCACAGTTTGCTCAGCTCCTCCCCTGATCAGTCTGCAGCTTTCACCTGCTCACCATCTCCAATCAGGCCAGTATATATGCAGCCTCACTCCACTCAAACAGGGTCCACACAGGCCAAGGTCTCTAACACAGGGTCCACACAGGCCAAGGTCTCTAACACAGGGTCCACACAGGCCAAGGTCTCTAACACAGGGTCCACACAGGCCAAGGTCTCTAACACAGGGTCCACACAGGCCAAGGTCTCTAAAACAGGGTCCACACAGGCCAAGGTCTCTAAAACAGGGTCAACACAGGCCAAGGTCTCTAAAACAGGGTCCACACAGGCCAAGGTCTCTAACACAGGGTCCACACAGGCCAAGGTCTCTAAAACAGGGTCCACACAGGCCAAGGTCTCTAACACAGGGTCCACACAGGCCAAGGTCTCTAACACAAGGTCCACACAGGCTAAGATCTCTAAAACAGGGTCCACACAGACCAAGGTCTCTAAAACAGGGTCCACACAGGCTAAGATCTCTAAAACAGGATCCACACAGACCAAGGTCTCTAAAACAGGGTCCACACAGGCCAAGGTCTCTAACACAGGGTCCACACAGGCCAAGGTCTCTAAAACAGGGTCCACACAGGCCAAGGTCTCTAACACAGGGTCCACACAGGCCAAGGTCTCTAACACAGGGTCCACACAGGCCAAGGTCTCTAACACAGGGTCCACACAGGCCAAGGTCTCTAAAACAGGGTCCACACAGGCCAAGGTCTCTAAAACAGGATCCACACAGGCCAAGGTCTCTAACACAGGGTCCACACAGGCCAAGGTCTCTAAAACAGGGTCCACACAGGCCAAGGTCTCTAAAACAGGGTCCACACAGGCCAAGGTCTCTAACACAGGGTCCACACAGGCCAAGGTCTCTAACACAGGGTCCACACAGGCCAGGGTCTCTAAAACAGGGTCCACACAGGCCAAGGTCTCTAAAACAGGGTCCACACAGGCCAAGGTCTCTAACACAGGGTCCACACAGGCCAAGGTCTCTAAAACAGGGTCCACACAGACCAAGGTCTCTAACACAGGGTCCACATAGGCCAAGGTCTCTAACACAGGGTCCACACAGGCCAAGGTCTCTAAAACAGGGTCCACACAGACCAAGGTCTCTAACACAGGGTCAACACAGGCCAAGGTCTCTAACACAGGGTCCACACAGGCCAAGGTCTCTAACACAGGGTCCACACAGGCCAAGGTCTCTAACACAGGGTCCACACAGGCCAAGGTCTCTAAAACAGGGTCCACACAGGCCAAGGTCTCTAACACAGGGTCCACACAGGCCAAGGTCTCTAAAACAGGGTCCACATAGGCCAAGGTCTCTAACACAGGGTCCACACAGGCCAAGGTCTCTAAAACAGGGTCCACACAGGCCAAGGTCTCTAACACAGGGTCCACATAGGCCAAGGTCTCTAACACAAATATAATCTAGTCCGTAGTCTCTCTCCCATGTGCGCTCTAATCTCCTGTCGGCTGATCTAATTGCCTGTAAACTAATCTGACGTGATGTTCTCCGATCTAATCTAATCCAATCAAAACTGATCTAATCTGTGAAACTGAATAAACCATTCAGAGAGTACAGTGGGTCAGCTGCCCACAGTCCGACATGTATCCACCCTTCACACCTCATTGTGTGCATCATTAACCACTTTGGTCTCTGTACCTTCAGCACACACACTCTGCTCGTGTTTTACCCCCTTGAGCGCCATCGAAGGCTCCGTTACATGACTTGTGATGAGCAGTTGGCTCATGATCACCTGTCATGCTTCTTGTCCGGTAAACACTCACAGACTCAAACAAACAGGGACCTGACAGGGACGCGCTGCACCACGGGGACTGGCTGTTCTCCTCGTCATAAGATTATCCCTGAAAATACTCCATCTCCATCTTAACTCCATTAAACAGCTTTGTGTCTGACGGGCGGCGGGTATATAAACTCCGAGGCTCGGCGTGGGGAGAACACAAGACAGAGAGACTGCAAAAAGAAAGAGACGCTCCTCTTTGTTTTGCAGTTCTTCCTTTGCTCAGCACTTCCAGACAGCTTCTCCTCGTCTCCGATCCGAACCCGGCAAATCAACGCGCAGGTGAGACTCTCAGCTGACGCAAGAGCCGTCGCTTCACGCAAACCAGGGGACGCTGCAGCCTCTGTAACCGGGAGCCCTGGATGCAGCATCGTAAAGTGCTGTTACTGTGAAATACCGATCACGTAGTAGCACAATGCATCCTCACAGTCTCACTGTTTGTGCTTCTTTCCCCTCGGTGTGTGTGAATCTCTGTTGTGTCCGTAGACATGAACGCAGCAGCAGCAGCAGTGGCAGCGCCCGGAGGCACCAAGGCCGCTCCTCCCAAGTTCAAGCAGAAGGAGACCAGGCAGTTCAAGAGCAAGGCTCCTAAAGCTGGACAGAAGGGGTGAGTCGAGGCGAGGACAGACCAACACAACAGCAGAGGACTGTCATCACACACTAGAACACATATATATATAAAATACTTGAGTTCACAGAGTCTAAAGTGAGTGACTTCTTATGAACTGATTAGTTTAATGATATAAACAATAATACCGCACTTAACTCAACTTTAGTTATTCGCCTTGATCCAAATTATTCTCTTAACATTTAAGTTATTGAACCAAACTAATACATTTAAATGAAACCAACCTAATTCACTTTTAACTGAATTAACATGAATGATTGTTTGCATTGACACCAGTTAATTCATCGACATATATCCAAACTATATTGTTCATGTTTTATTTGACTTCCCATCTTATGAACTCTGTAAAAAAGACACTTGGCCGACAGATTACAGTTTGTTAAATGTATTTGTTCATCTTTAAAATATGAACCATATGTTACTGTTTAAATCTAACAGAGGGCAGATGTATGTGAGCAACCGTGGACGATGAGATGCTGACTAAAATGATTCACTGTCATCCCTAAAAGCACTGCAAGGTGCCGCTATTGCCTGATTTAAACTAGCTATCTTGCCACCGCTAAAGCTAGCTAACTAGCCACTATCAAAGCTAGCTTACTAGCCACTGCCAAAGCTAGCATGCTAGCCACCGCCAAAGCTAGCTGACTAGCCTTCGCCAAAGCTAGCTAACTAGCCCTCGCCAAAGCTAGCATGCTAGCCACCGCCAAAGCTAGCTGACTAGCCTTCGCCAAAGCTAGCTTACTAGCCCTCGCCAAAGCTAGCTGACTAGCCTTCGCCAAAGCTAGCTAACTAGCCAGCTGAAATTGGGCTCTTCTTTGCAATGTTGACAACGCAAAACACTAAAACTTTAATTATCAGCAACTGCTTTGCTACTTGTGTTTATTTTCGGACGAAATTCACCCACGATGTGGAATGGTGCGTCTGGCCATTACGGTAAGAGAGAGAGAGAGAGAGCGCGAGAGCGAGCAGGGAGGGTCGTCACACCCCAGGTGATGCCAATGCTACTGGCGACCTGCTGATGAGAGAGAGAGAGAGAGAGAGAGAGAGAGAGAGAGCAGGGAGGGTCGAGAGAGATGTTAGAGCGATGTTAGAGATGCTAGAGATGCCAGTGACCAGCGCCCCGGTGCCTTGCTCAACAGCACCTCTGCAGTGCCCAGGAGATGAACTGGCACCTCTCCAGCCACCAGTCCACGCTCTATTCATGGTCCACACAGGGACTTGAACTGGCGACCCTCCAGTTCTCAGCAAAGTCACCTATGGACTGAGCTACTGCCAAATCACACTTAATGTCTCTAAATGCAAAAAGAAGGAGTTTCACAATCAAATAAATACTTATATCCTGTTTTAAATGTCAGTTAGTTTGAATGAACTGCACGTTACACTTCCTGTGTGTGAGATAACGGCGTCTGTGTCCTTCTCTTAGATTTGACGACGTCCCAGGGATGGACGGCCTTGGAGGTAACTATCAATCACAGCATTAAGTGATGAGCAGCGTTTAATAAAGAGGTGAATCAGACAGATCCGTTAACCCGTGGGTCCTCTCCTGCAGATGCGGCGGTCATTTGCCCCTGGGAGGCGTTTGGCGACATGGAGCTGAGTGATCTGGCCCAGTTTGGCATCGTTTAGACCTGCAGCCGAACGGACGCGGCTCATTCCTGGTGGCTTCAATCCAGCAGCTTTTTTTGAGGGGGGGTTGGTGGTCTCTTCACGAGTTCGGGACACTGACACTTATTGGGAACCATCCAGGACGACTGGTGAGAGGAGAGGGATTTCTCCTCTCTCCCCTCGATAAGTGGAGGAAGAAGCTCCTGGACAGCAGCCCCCAAGGATGACTCTTCTCCCGTCCTGGGACCTGGAGGTTTTAGAATCTCTCTGAGCGCTGTCTGTCTTTATAACGTCATCTGAAGGAGATTTCAGGATGTTCCCTGTTCAGCCCAGCACCTGTAAAAGTGTAACACACTGTACTGCTGCTTGGGTTCCAGTGAAGGGATTCACAATGAAATCACCGAAGTTTAAGTTCGTGTTTGAATGTTTAGTTGTGAATATCTGTTTATGCAATCAAGTAGAGTCCTGTGTTGTGTGGTCAACACTGTATACGTTATAATAAAGAGCATTTAAGTCGCATTGTTCTGGTCTGTCTCTCCATTCTTTAATCTATCTTTTACCTTTAGTGTGTCCCTTGATGTAATGCATGACTGTATGAAAGAAGACGTCACCCATTGGTTTTTGGAGGCCGGTTTTGAGGCCTTGCGTTTGTATTTTGGCCGTTGCCATCTTGTTTTTTTTGGAGCCAGGAGTGACCGTAGGGACGAAGGACGAGAGCTACAGTAACCAGGGAATAACTGTAGATTAGTGAGCAGAGTAATTCAAGTTAACTGTGATATTACAAGAACTGGGATGTTTTTGGTCGGCAGTAGCTCAGTCCATAGGTGACTTGGCTGGGAACGGTTCAAGTCCCTGTGTGGACCATGTATGGAGCGTGGACTGGTGGCTGGAGAGGTGCCAGTTCATCTCCTGATGAGCAAGGCACTGAACCCCCAACTGCTCGGGGCGCCGGTCACTGGCAGTTCTGGCAATTCAACAACAACGCAATTCAAAGTCTCATCTCATCTTCAGCCTCTTATCCGGGGTCGGGTCTAGGGGGTTAGGGACCCCAAACTTCCCTTTCCCGGGCCACATTAACCAGCTCTAACTGGGGGATCCTGAGGCGTTCCCAGGCCAGTGTGGAGATCTAATCTCTCCACCTGGTCCTGGGTCTTCCCCGAGGCCTCCTCCCAGCTGGACGTGCCTGGAACACCTCCCTAGGGAGGCGCCCAGGGTTCATCCTTACCAGATGATCCTGAACCACCTCAACTGGCTCCTTTCAACACAAAGGAGCAGCGGCTCTACTCCGAGTTCCTCACGGATGCTGAACTTCTCCCCCTCTCTCTAAGGGAGACTCCAGCCCCCTCCTGAGGAAACACATTTCACACGCTTGGACCTGGACCTGGTTCTTTGGGTCCTGACCCAGCTTTCATGACCACAGGTGAGGGTAGGAACCAGGACTGAGCGGTAGATCCAGAGCTTTGCCTTCCTCAGCTCTCTTTTGTTAAACTGCCAAATAAAGTATATTTGGATCTCAGAAGTTGTGTTTTTCTAATCCCCTATCACCTAAATCTGAACCTGACCCAGAAAAAAGAACCCAGAACCCTTCAGACCGCCATCGACTGTCGCTGACTATCCGCAGGGCAGGTTTTGATTAAGACGTCACTGAAACTCGCTGACAGCTACGCGACAGGTGGGTACAAGTGTGTGTCTGTGTGTGTCTGTGTGTGGAGGGATATGAATGCATTCATTGTGTATGTATGTCTATAATCTATCAATCTGCAGACAGTTCATCATTATGTGCCTGTCAGGTTTTGTTTTGTCTAGACAGACATGAAATGCTGTCATTCACTGATTAATTGCGCAGAAAGTAATGACACACATTTACTCAAGTACCGTTCATGTGTGAGGTACCCGCGACCTCGTTCTTTCGGTCAATTGGGCAACTCAAAGTGCTTCACATAAAACATTGGGAGAAATAACACTTAAAACATATCAACTAAAAACATAAAAGGTCATTTTTAAAACATAAAAGATGGTTACAGGTACAGAAGTTACGGTGCAGTTCACTGAAAAGCAGCGGAAAACAGAAAAGTTTAAGTGGAGTCTCCTCCTGCTGGACATTAGAGAGAATGCAGCTTTAAGTGGAGTCTCCTCCTGCTGGACATTAGAGAGAATGCAGCTTTAAGTGGAGTCTCCTCCTGCTGGACATTAGAGAGAATGCAGCTTTAAGTGGTGTCTCTTCCTGCTGGACATTAGAGAGAATGCAGCTTTAAGTGGAGTCTCCTCCTGCTGGACATTAGAGAGAATGCAGCTTTAAGTGGAGTCTCCTCCTGCTGGACATTAGAGAGAATGCAGCTTTAAGTGGAGTCTCCTCCTGCTGGACATTAGAGAGAATGCAGCTTTAAGTGGAGTCTCCTCCTGCTGGACATTAGAGAGAATGCAGCTTTAAGTGGAGTCTCCTCCTGCTGGACATTAGAGAGAATGCAGCTTTAAGTGGAGTCTCCTCCTGCTGGACATTAGAGAGAATGCAGCTTTAAGTGGAGTCTCCTCCTGCTGGACATTAGAGAGAATTCAGCTTTAAGTGGAGTCTCCTCCTGCTGGACATTAGAGAGAATGCAGCTTTATGTGGAGTCTCCTCCTGCTGGACATTAGAGAGAATGCAGCTTTAAGTGGAGTCTCCTCCTGCTGGACATTAGAGAGAATGCAGCTTTAAGTGGAGTCTCCTCCTGCTGGACATTAGAGAGAATGCAGCTTGAAGTGGAGTCTCCTCCTGCTGGACATTAGAGAGAATGCAGCTTTAAGTGGAGTCTCCTCCTGCTGGACAGTAGAGAGAATGCAGCTTTAAGTGGAGTCTCCTCCTGCTGGACATTAGAGAGAATGCAGCTTGAAGTGGAGTCTCCTCCTGCTGGACATTAGAGAGAATGCAGCTTTAAGTGGAGTCTCCTCCTGCTGGACATTAGAGAGAATGCAGCTTTAAGTGGAGTCTCCTCCTGCTGGACATTAGAGAGAATGCAGCTTTAAGTGGAGTCTCCTCCTGCTGGACATTAGAGAGAATGCAGCTTTAAGTGGAGTCTCCTCCTGCTGGACATTAGAGAGAATTCAGCTTTAAGTGGAGTCTCCTCCTGCTGGACATTAGAGAGAATGCAGCTTTATGTGGAGTCTCCTCCTGCTGGACATTAGAGAGAATGCAGCTTTAAGTGGAGTCTCCTCCTGCTGGACATTAGAGAGAATGCAGCTTTAAGTGGAGTCTCCTCCTGCTGGACATTAGAGAGAATGCAGCTTTAAGTGGAGTCTCCTCCTGCTGGACATTAGAGAGAATGCAGCTTTAAGTGGAGTCTCCTCCTGCTGGACATTAGAGAGAATGCAGCTTTAAGTGGAGTCTCCTCCTGCTGGACATTAGAGAGAATGCAGCTTTAAGTGGAGTCTCCTCCTGCTGGACATTAGAGAGAATGCAGCTTTAAGTGGAGTCTCCTCCTGCTGGACATTAGAGAGAATGCAGCTTTAAGTGGAGTCTCCTCCTGCTGGACATTAGAGAGAATGCAGCTTTAAGTGGAGTCTCCTCCTGCTGGACATTAGAGAGAATGCAGCTTTAAGTGGAGTCTCCTCCTGCTGGACATTAGAGAGAATGCAGCTTTAAGTGGAGTCTCCTCCTGCTGGACATTAGAGAGAATGCAGCTTTAAGTGGAGTCTCCTCCTGCTGGACATTAGAGAGAATGCAGCTTTAAGTGGAGTCTCCTCCTGCTGGACATTAGAGAAAATGCAGCTTTAAGTGGAGTCTCCTCCTGCTGGACATTAGAGAGAATGCAGCTTTAAGTGGAGTCTCCTCCTGCTGGACATTAGAGAGAATGCAGCTTTGAGTGGAGTCTCCTCCTGCTGGACATTAGAGAGAATGCAGCTTTAAGTGGAGTCTCCTCCTGCTGGACATTAGAGAGAATGCAGCTTTAAGTGGAGTCTCCCCCTGCTGGACATTAGAGAGAATGCAGCTTTAAGTGGAGTCTCCTCCTGCTGGACATTAGAGAGAATGCAGCTTTAAGTGGAGTCTCCCCCTGCTGGACATTAGAGAGAATGCAGCTTTAAGTGGAGTCTCCTCCTGCTGGACATTAGAGGGAAGGCAGCTTTAAGTGGAGTCTTCTCCTGCTGGACATTAGAGGGAATGCAGCTTTAAGTGGAGTCTCCTCCTGCTGGACATTAGAGGGAAGGCAGCTTTAAGTGGAGTCTCCTCCTGCTGGACATTAGAGGGAAGGCAGCTTTAAGTGGAGTCTTCTCCTGCTGGACATTAGAGAGAATGCAGCTTTAAGTGGAGTCTCCTCCTGCTGGACATTAGAGAGAATGCAGCTTTAAGTGGAGTCTCCTCCTGCTGGACATTAGAGAGAATGCAGCTTTAAGTGGAGTCTCCTCCTGCTGGACATTAGAGAGAATGCAGCTTTAAGTGGAGTCTCCTCCTGCTGGACATTAGAGAGAATGCAGCTTTAAGTGGAGTCTCCTCCTGCTGGACATTAGAGAGAATGCAGCTTTAAGTGGAGTCTCCTCCAGCTGGACATTAGAGAGAATGCAGCTTTAAGTGGAGTCTCCTCCTGCTGGACATTAGAGAGAATGCAGCTTTAAGTGGAGTCTCCTCCTGCTGGACATTAGAAAGAATGCAGCTTTAAGTGGAGTCTCCTCCTGCTGGACAGTAGAGAGAATGCAGCTTTAAGTGGAGTCTCCTCCTGCTGGACATTAGAGAGAATGCAGCTTTAAGTGAAGTCTCCTCCTGCTCGACATTAGAGAGAATGCAGCTTTAAGTGGAGTCTCCTCCTGCTGGACATTAGAGAGAATGCAGCTTTAAGTGGAGTCTCCTCCTGCTGGACATCAGAGAGAATGCAGCTTTAAGTGGAGTCTCCTCCTGCTGGACATTAGAGAGAATGCAGCTTTAAGTGGAGTCTCCTCCTGCTGGACATCAGAGAGAATGCAGCTTTAAGTGGAGTCTCCTCCTGCTGGACATTAGAGAGAATGCAGCTTTAAGTGGAGTCTCCTCCTGCTGGACATCAGAGAGAATGCAGCTTTAAGTGGAGTCTCCTCCTGCTGGACATTAGAGAGAGAATGCAGCTTTAAGTGGAGTCTCCTCCTGCTGGACATTAGAGAGAATGCAGCTTTACGTGGAGTCTCCTCCTGCTGGACATTAGAGAGAATGCAGCTTTAAGTGGAGTCTCCTCCTGCTGGACATTAGAGAGAATGCATCTTTAAGTGGAGTCTCCTTCTGTTGGACATTAGAGAGAATGCAGCTTTAAGTGGAGTCTCCTCCTGCTGGACATTAGAGAGAATGCAGCTTTAAGTGGAGTCTCCTCCTGCTGGACATTAGAGAGAATGCAGCTTTAAGTGGAGTCTCCCCCTGCTGGACATTAGAGAGATTGCAGCTTTAAGTGGAGTCTCCCCCTGCTGGACATTAGAGAGAATGCAGCTTTAAGTGGAGTCTCCTCCTGCTGGACATTAGAGAGAATGCAGCTTTACGTGGAGTCTCCTCCTGCTGGACATTAGAGAGAATGCAGCTTTAAGTGGAGTCTCCTCCTGCTGGACATTAGAGAGAATGCAGCTTTAAGTGGAGTCTCCTTCTGTTGGACATTAGAGAGAATGCAGCTTTAAGTGGAGTCTCCTCCTGCTGGACATTAGAGAGAATGCAGCTTTAAGTGTAGTCTCCTCCTGCTGGACATTAGAGAGAATGCAGCTTTAAGTGGAGTCTCCCCCTGCTGGACATTAGAGAGATTGCAGCTTTAAGTGGAGTCTCCCCCTGCTGGACATTAGAGAGAATGCAGCTTTAAGTGGAGTCTCCTCCTGCTGGACATTAGAGAGAATGCAGCTTTAAGTGGAGTCTCCTCCTGCTGGACACTAGAGAGAATGCAGCTTTAAGTGGAGTCTCCTCCTGCTGGACATTAGAGAGAATGCAGCTTTAAGTGGAGTCTCCTCCTGCTGGACATTAGAGAGAATGCAGCTTTAAGTGGAGTCTCCTCCTGCTGGACATTAGAGAGAATGCAGCTTTAAGTGGAGTCTCCTCCTGCTGGACATTAGAGAGAATTCAGCTTTAAGTGGAGTCTCCTCCTGCTGGACATTAGAGAGAATGCAGCTTTATGTGGAGTCTCCTCCTGCTGGACATTAGAAAGAATGCAGCTTTAAGTGGAGTCTCCTCCTGCTGGACATTAGAGAGAATGCAGCTTTAAGTGGAGTCTCCTCCTGCTGGACATTAGAGAGAATGCAGCTTTAAGTGGAGTCTCCTCCTGCTGGACATTAGAGAGAATGCAGCTTTAAGTGGAGTCTCCTCCTGCTGGACATTAGAGAGAATGCAGCTTTAAGTGGAGTCTCCCCCTGCTGGACATTAGAGAAAATGCAGCTTTAAGTGGAGTCTCCTCCTGCTGGACATTAGAGAGAATGCAGCTTTAAGTGGAGTCTCCTCCTGCTGGACATTAGAGAGACTGCAGCTTTAAGTGGAGTCTCCTCCTGCTGGACATTAGAGAGAATGCAGCTTTAAGTGGAGTCTCCTCCTGCTGGACATTAGAGAGAATGCAGCTTTAAGTGGAGTCTCCCCCTGCTGGACATTAGAGAGAATGCAGCTTTAAGTGGAGTCTCCCGCTGCTTGACATTAGAGAGAATGCAGCTTTAAGTGGAGTCTCCTCCGGCTGGACATTAGAGAGAATGCAGCTTTAAGTGGGGTCTGTTCCTGCTGGACACTAGAGAGAATGCAGCTTTAAGTGGAGTCTCCTCCTGCTGGACATTAGAGAGAATGCAGCTTTAAGTGGAGTCTCCTCCTGCTGGACATTAGAGAGAATGCAGCTTTAAGTGGAGTCTCCCCCTGCTGGACATTAGAGAGAATGCAGCTTTAAGTGGAGTCTCCTCCTGCTGGACATTAGAGAGAATGCAGCTTTAAGTGGAGTCTCCTCCTGCTGGACATTAGAGAGAATGCAGCTTTAAGTGGAGTCTCCCCCTGCTGGACATTAGAGAGAATGCAGCTTTAAGTGGAGTCTCCTCCTGCTGGACATTAGAGAGAATGCAGCTTTAAGTGGAGTCTCCTCCTGCTGGACATTAGAGAGAATGCAGCTTTAAGTGGAGTCTCCTCCTGCTGGACATTAGAGAGAATACAGCTTTAAGTGGAGTCTCCTCCTGCTGGACATTAGAGAGAGTGCAGCTTTAAGTGGAGTCTCCTCCTGCTGGACATTAGAGAGAATGCAGCTTTTAGTGGAGTCTCCTCCTGCTGGACATTAGAGAGAATGCAGCTTTAAGTGGAGTCTCCTCCTGCTGGACATTAGAGAGAATGCAGCTTTAAGTGGAGTCTCCTCCTTCCGGACATTAGAGAGAATGCAGCTTTAAGTGGAGTCTCCTCCTGCTGGACATTAGAGAGAATGCAGCTTTAAGTGGAGTCTCCCCCTGCTGGACATTAGAGAGAATGCAGCTTTAAGTGGAGTCTCCCCCTGCTGGACATTAGAGAGAATGCAGCTTTAAGTGGAGTCTCCTCCTGCTGGACATTAGAGAGAATGCAGCTTTAAGTGGAGTCTCCTCCTGCTGGACATTAGAGAGAATGCAGCTTTAAGTGGAGTCTCCTCCTGCTGGACATTAGAGAGAATGCAGCTTTAAATGGAGTCTCCTCCTGCTGGACATTAGAGAGAATGCAGCTTTAAGTGGAGTCTCCTCCTGCTCGACATTAGAGAGGATGCAGCTTTAAGTGGCGTCTCCTCCTGCTGGACATTAGAGAGAACGCAGCTTTAAGTGGCGTCTCCTCCTGCTGGACATTAGAGAGAATGCAGCTTTAAGTGGACATTAGAGAGAATGCAGCTTTAAGTGGAGTCTCCTTCTTCCGGACATTTGAGAGAATGCAGCTTTAAGTGGAGTCTCCTCCTGCTGGACATTAGAGAGAATGCAGCTTTAAGTGTATCTTTGTAGTGTTATTTGTGTTTCTTGTCCTCATCAGTGGAGTCATTGAGCGATGTTTGTGTTGTCATGACGACCTAAATGTCTCTGATGCTGTTAATGGGATCCTGTAAAGACGAACACTTTAAAACATGTTGCTTGTTACGCAAAGGTCTCATCATCGCCCTGACACAGATTATTCCCTGTAATCCTGTATTTTCTCACCGTGCTGTCCCTGAACGCCCCTTGAGTTCAAGTGAATGCACCTGATCGCTGTTTATTTACCTGTTTTTCTTTAAGTGCGCGGAGAAATCACCAAATTACCTTTTGGATGTGGTTATTTTACAACACCGCGAAACTCTGTTGAATATTATCCTTTGAAAAATAGATTATAATCCCGGCCGTAATCCTCCCAGAGAGATTAATGCGATCTTCTTTGGTGGCAGGTTTTGATCCTCAGGTGTTGCGCGTTGATCCCGGCCTCGCTGCGATGTAACAGCTGACCCCTGATCAGCACGGACACAAATAGGGTCACTGTAAAATATGGAGAGCGCTTATGACGAAGAAGGCGAAGAAGAAGAAGAAGAAGAAGAAGAACTTCTTATAGGGCGCCCTCCCACTGTGCCTCCGTCCCGTGCCCCGTGCTTTAGGGTCCTTGTCCCCCCTCCAGGCCCGTTTGTACTCACACTACCTGGGCCTCGGAGAATGCTTCTTGCTGCCTATACGTCATCACGCCGTAACACGTCACACGCATTGATGACGTCATGGCGATGCGTGGCTTTGTTTCCAGATCTTTCCGTAGACCTCGGAGTTTTTGTGCGTCTTGTCGACTGTTTTTGAATCTTTTCATCGACCAAATCTGCAGTAAACACTCCACCTCCGCATCACACCAACGTGAACCTTTCACCGCCATTGTTTGAAATGTCCGCGCATGGTCCCTCCTTCTTTTTTCTACGTCCCAACAGACGCACAGGAAATGACCTCAGAACCACCGTAGGCCTCGTGCTCGTACACGTGCGCACGCTCGTGCTCGTACATGTGCAAACGTGCTTTACAAAAGCCCACCTCTCCCAAACGGGCCGTGGACGGTAAGCGTGCCGCTCCTAGACGCGGTACGGTTGCACTCACACTGGTCAAAGGAACCAGACTTTAGCTGTGAAACCTGTTTGGGCACGGGACGTAGGCACAGTGTGAGTGCGCCCCAAGATATTACAGCTATATTGAATCAGGTATGGAGAAGTTGACACAAGAACATCTGTTTATTGTTTTCACACCAACGTGAACCTTTTGCCGCCATTGTTGTTGTTGTTAAATGTCCGCGTATGGTCCCTCCTTTTTTTTCTATGTCCCAACAGGCGCACATAAATTACGTGAGAGCCGCCGTAGGCCTCGTCCTCGTGCTCGTACACGTGCGCACGCTCGTGCTCGTACATAAGCCATCGAGACATCCGGTAGAGTCGCACGTGCAAACGTGCTTTACAAAAGCCCAACTCTCCCAAACGGGCCGTGGACGGCAAGCGTGCCGCTCCTAGACGTGGTACGGTTGCACTCACACTGGTCAAAGGAACCAGACTTTACGCGTAAAACCTGTTTTGACTCGGTGCGGAAGGACAGTGTGAGTGCGCCCTCCAAAGTCTCCAAAGTCTGGTGTCTCTGAATGTGTTCACGTCCAAGATCAACTCAATTACATCCACGCTTCAAATGTTTTAATTAATCTTGTAAAATCTTATAACTCATTTTTTGTTTGTTTCTTTTTGTGTTTTGTGACATTGTGTTGGAACTTCGTGTGCTGCCATTCTTGGCCAAGTCTTAAGATCCCAAGATCTCAATGGGACAAACCTGGTTAAATAAAGGTTATAAAGGTTATATATTTATATTCTGAGGGTGAATTTGTCATTTATTAACCCAGAATAAGATGTTAAAAGTCATATAAATGAGCCTGTGAATGTGGAAACCTTCAGAATAAAGAGAGGAATGAAAGTGTCTGTACGTGCTGCTGAAGTAGAGATTTAAAACATTTAAAGGCGGCGTTCTCTAACTTAACTAACTTCTGTTGACTTCAGGAGGAATCTGCCGACACATGCAAACAAAGTGAAGCGTGAAGTGTGAAAGAAGAAGAACATAAAAGAACCCAACGTCTATAAACCGACCGGTGCATGCCGGAGAGCAGCTTTGGTTATATCTGTGCTGTTAATCTCACGTCAGTGGACAAAAATAACCTCCGTAAACACCCTCCCACTCTGGACACACAAGGACAAGCCCACCTGGTTATCGTACGAGCTTTAGGGAAACATTAGAAATGTGTCATAAAGAAAAAGAGAGAACAAACAGATGATAGATGTGTTCAGGGAGGACAGAAGGAGCACAATCACAGTCAGCTGATGGTCCTTTTTCTTTCCTCCCACAGTCCATAGGTGACTTGGCTGGGACCCGTAGGGTTGCTAGTACAAATCCCTGCGTGGACCGTGAATGGAGCATGGACTGGTGGCTGGGTCGGAGCCCCCAGCTGCTCGGGGCGCCGGTCACTGGCAGCCCCCTCGCTCTGACATCTCCCCGTTAATTGCATGTGTGTGTATTTCGGGCCCGTGTGTGTAACATGATTAATAATAAGAGTGGAAAAATTAAATTTCCCCATCGCAGGATAAATAAAGTTCTTCTTCTTCTTCAAAGACGTGCAGGTGTTCGGTTCATTGATGACTCTAAATCACCCGTGTGTGTGTGTGTGTGTGTGTGTGTGTGTGTGCGTGCGTGCGTGCGTGATATATTTCTGTATGTTACATGTCCTTCCTTGTGTTTGATGTTTTTAACTATGCTGTATCTATTTGGGGGGACGACACGGTGGTGTGGGGGTTTGCACTGTTGCCTCACAGCAAGAGGGTTCCCGGGTCGAGTACCGGCTGGGGCCCTTCTGTGTGGAGTTAGCATGTTGTCCCCGTGTCTGCGTGGGTTTTCTCCGGGTTCTCCGGTTTCCTCCCACAGTCCAAAGACGTGCAGGTGTTCGGTTCATTGATGACTCTAAATCACCCGTAGGTGTGAATGGTTGTCTGTCTCTGTTCGTCTCTATGTGTCCTGTGATAGACTGGCGTCCTGTCCAGGGTGGACCCCGCCTCACGCCCGATGTCAGCTGGGATCGTCTCCAGCCCCCCGCGACCTCGACAGGAACAAGAGGTTGAAGATGAATGAATGAATGAATGAATGGTTGTGAGACACTGGAACAGTTCAAAGTGTTTGGACGGCTGTTAATGAAGCCGGCTGCTTTAATCGACTGCACCTGCTTTGTCATTAAATCGATTCCGTGGTTATCGCTGTTTTGGCCCTTGCTAACAACGGTAATGCCAAATTTTCAGGCCCACTTGGACGCCACCTTGTCGGCTAAAGGTCAAGAGATTAACGCGTTAATAGGATTGCCTGCTCACAGAGCGGCTGGATGGAGCAAAGCTCTTCAGTTCGACTGGAGTGTGTGAACGGGTGTCTCAGTGATCTGCAGACGACGACCACATCCAAACTCCCTCTCACAGCTTTGATCCAGGGAAATCAAGGGGACGCCATGGGACAAGAAGAGAGCCGCACCGAGGAGATGGATTTGGCCCAGGTGCAGGAGCTGTGCATCATTTTCATGAAGGAGTGTCCGAGCGGCGCCCTGCACCTTCACGAGTTCAAGAGGATCTTCGGCGTGCAGAGCAGCTCTCCGGAGGAGTCCCTCTACATCGAGACCGTGTTCCACTCCTTTGACACCAATCAGGTAGAAGACGCAGCAGTTCCTCACCACGTGTTTTTAGTTCTGAGACGTTGAGTGCAGCTGTGTGTAGGGGAAATATGTTGACTCCTAGACCAGGGGTGGGCTATTCAGGTCCTGGAGGGCCACTGTCCTGCATGTTTTAGGTTTCTCTCTGCTCCTGGAGCCACTGTCCTGCATGTTTTAGTTTCTCTCTGCTCCTGGAGCCACTGTCCTGCATGTTTTAGGTTTCTCTCTGCTCCTGGAGCCACTGTCCTGCATGTTTTTAGTTTCTCTCTGCTCCTGGAGCCACTGTCCTGCATGTTTTAGGTTTCTCTCTGCTCCTGGAGCCACTGTCCTGCATGTTTTAGGTTTCTCTCTGCTCCTGGAGCCACTGTCCTGCATGTTTTAGGTTTATCTCTGCTCCTGGAGCCACTGTCCTGCATGTTTTAGGTTTCTCTCTGCTCCTGGAGCCACTGTCCTGCATGTTTTAGGTTTCTCTCTGCTCCTGGAGCCACTGTCCTGCATGTTTTAGGTTTCTCTCTTCTCCTGGAGCCACTGACCTGCATGTTTTAGGTTTCTCTCTGCTCCTGGAGCCACTGTCCTGCATGTTTCAGGTTTCTCTCTACTCCTGGAGCCACTGTCCTGCATGTTTTAGGTTTCTCTCTGCTCCTGGAGCCACTGTCCTGCATGTTTTAGTTTCTCTCTGCTCCTGGAGGGCCACTGTCCTGCATGTTTTAGTTTCTCTCTGCTCCTGGAGCCACTGTCCTGCATGTTTTAGGTTTCTCTCTGCTCCTGGAGCCACTGTCCTGCATGTTTTAGTTTTCCCTCTGCTCCTGGAGCCACTGTCCTGCATGTTTTAGGTTTCTCTCTGCTCCTGGAGCCACTGTCCTGCATGTTTTAGTTTCTCTCTGCTCCTGGAGCCACTGTCCTGCATGTTTTAGGTTTCTCTCTGCTCCTGGAGCCACTGTCCTGCATGTGTTAGTTTCTCTCTGCTCCTGGAGCCACTGTCCTGCATGTTTTAGGTTTCTCTCTGCTCCTGGAGCCACTGTCCTGCATGTTTTAGGTTTCTCTCTGCTCCTTGAGCCACTGTCCTGGATGTTTTAGGTTTCTCTCTGCTCCTGGAGCCACTGTCCTGCATGTTTTAGTTTCTCTCTGCTCCTGGAGTCACTGTCCTGCATGTTTTAAGTTTCTCTCTGCTCCTGGAGCCACTGTCCTGCATGTTTTAGTTTCTCTCTGCTCCTGGAGCCACTGTCCTGCATGTTTTAGGTTTCTCTCTGCTCCTAGAGCCACTGTCCTGCATGTTTTAGGTTTCTCTCTGCGCCTGGAGCCACTGTCCTGCATGTTTTAGGTTTCTCTCTGCTCTTGGAGCCACTGTCCTGCATGTTTTAGGTTTCTCTCTGCTCTTGGAGCCACTGTCCTGCATGTTTTAGGTTTCTCTCTGCTCTTGGAGCCACTGTCATGCATGTTTTAGGTTTCTCTCTTCTCCTGGAGCCACTGTCCTGCATGTTTTAGGTTTCTCTCTGCTCCTGGAGCCACTGTCCTGCATGTTTTAGGTTTCTCTCTGCTCCTGGAGCCACTGTCCTGCATGTTTTAGGTTTCTCTCTTCTCCTGGAGCCACTGTCCTGCATGTTTTAGGTTTCTCTCTGCTCCTGGAGCCACTGTCAAACCTAAAACATGCAGGACAGTGGCTCCAGGAGCAGAGAGAAACCTAAAACATGCAGGACAGTGGCCCTCGAGGATCCTGGAGGAACACCCAAGTCCACGATTCCTTTGGGGCCCTTTGTGTCACGCTCTGCAGGCTGCAAGATATAGCTGCTAACGCTCGCCGCCACTTCCTTAATGTCATTACGAACTTGCATAAATTCAGGAAGTGACATCACACAGACACTTGATGAGAAAAAGGGGGGTGGGGGATACATAAGATTTCCTCTTCCCGCTCCTTTTTAGGCACAAATCACATTCAAAGTCAGGATTGCTGACTGGTCCATGGGGCTGCGTTCAGGTTGCAGTCTCCATTGGAGGCGTGGGTTCATATCCCACTTCTGACAGCAAGTGCTTTCCACTGGAACCTTTGCCCTCACCTCACTGATTCCTTAAATCAGGGCGGTCCAAGGGGTTGCGTTAAGGTTGAAGTCTCCACTGGTAGCGTGGGTTACAATTCCACTTACAGCCAGTATTTTTAAGGTGACATAGGTGACTTGGCTGGGAACCGTAGGTTCATTGGTTCTAGTCCCTCTGTGGACCATGTATGGAGCGTGGACTGGTGGCTGGAGAGGTGCCAGTTCATCTCCTGGGCACTGCAGCGGTGCTGTTGAGCAAGGCACCGAACCCCCAACTGCTCGGGGGCTGTCACTAACATCTCTCCTTAATTGCATGTATTGGTCCTGTCTGTGCATGTGTGTGTATTTCAGGCCTGTGTGTGTGTTACATGATTAATAATAACAATCCCTGTTGCGGGATAAATAAAGTAATTCTTCTTCTTCTTCTTCCTCTTCTTCGAATGTTGCCGTTTTCTGTGCAAATGCTATGGTAGTGAATGCTGCCTGAAATAAAGGAAAAATGAAATGTCATGTTTATGCATTATAGCCAATGAGACGTTAGCACTTCTCCTCTTGCTGTCTCGGTCCACCTTCCTAGCATAAGAATCTGATCTTTGCTGTTTGAGCCCTTTACACACTACTTTGCGTTGACGACTCTTCCGTTCTCCTTGATCAAGTACGAATAAACTCCAGGACTCTGGCATTTTGTCTTCTTCTGTGGCATCACTAAAACACCTTCCTTTACACTGTGCGTTGTTTGCTCGCAGGATAACACACTTGATTTCCTGGAGTACACGGCAGCACTCCACCTGATCTTACGGGGGAATCTCGAAGACAGGCTCAGGTGGTCCTTCAAGATGTACGACAAGGACGGGAACGGCAAGCTGGACCGGCAGGAGGTGAAGCGGTTCATCCGGGTGAGGGAGACGTTTTAAGGACGTCACTTTTCTGTGATTTTTTGCAATTAATACAAATGTTATGAATGAAGGTTTTTGTAGAAAGTAGAGTGGGTTGCATTCAGAATGAGCAGGTTTCATAACACAGATCCTCTCAGGACAGATTATAGTTGGCCCAGTGACAGGGCTTAGGGATGAGGGGGTCAGGTAATGCAGGTTCTCAGGGCTTTATGAGGAGTGGGGCTATTCTTGAAGCGAACATCTTCAGCGGGCTCTGCCGTAAGCCTCTGAACTAAAATTAGCCCGCTGTGCATGGGATCGACGGGAATTATGTCACACAGTAATCCAAAACAAAAAGGTTTCATTGCTTCATACGTCCTCTCCATTCATGGGACATAAAAAACGCTGCAGTTGCATTTGTTTTAGCGCCCGTTTGTTCCCAATCATTGAATGAACCTGAGCTGCTTCCTCCATCCTGCTAACGAGAGCAGTGCCAGCTCGAAACGCGCCCGTTTCAAACCCTCTTCAGTGTTTCTGCTCATTCACACAACTTCACACTCAACACTGCGCTTCTGTGGGTCCTTAAAGAAACATCCACCAAGGGGGAAGTCAATCAGACGAACGGTTGTGGAGACAATTGAATGAAAGACGGACTCATTCATTTGAGTTAGGGCGCCCTCCCACTGTGCCTCCGTCCCGTGCCCCGTGCTTTAGGGTCCTTGTCCCCCCCTCCAGGCCCGTTTGTACTCACACTACCTGGGCCTCGGAGAATGCTTCTTGCTGCCTATACGTCATCACGCCGTAACACGTCACACGCATTGATGACGTCATGGCGATGCGTGGCTTTGTTTCCAGATCTTTCCGTAGACCTCGGAGTTTTTGTGCGTCTTGTCGACTGTTTTTGAATCTTTTCATCGACCAAATCTGCAGTAAACACTCCACCTCCGCATCACACCAACGTGAACCTTTCACCGCCATTGTTTTAAATGTCCGCGCATGGTCCCTCCTTCTTTTTTCTACGTCCCAACAGGCGCACAGGAAATGACCTCAGAACCGCCGTAGGCCTCGTGCTCGTACACGTGCGCACTCTCGTGCTCGTACATGTGCAAACGTGCTTTACTAAAGCCCACCTCTCCCAAACGGGCCGTGGACGGCCAGCTGGCCACAGTTATGCGCGGAGCGGTTGCACTCACACTGGTCAAACGCACTAGGCTTTAGCCGAAAAACCTGTTTTAGCCCAGTGCGGAAGGACAGTGTGAGTGCGCCCTTAGATGGCACCTGTCGTATGGACTTTCAGACCTGTCAGTGAAAGCCTGTGTGTCCTGTGGCAGGCGTAAATAAAGCTGATGTTGATGATTAACACACTCACGTTTCACGCATCTCTCACAGATTCTCTACAAAATCAAGCTCCAGACGAGTGACGTTAGCATGACGCCGTCGCAAATCTGTGACAGGATCTTTGAGCTGGTGGACCAGAACAACGACGGTAAGGAAGGAAGAGCTCCGCAGACAAATAAAGGATGTTTATTCATTTTCTGTTTCTGCAGCTTTTCACACAATTTCTTGTACGTCCTCGAACGTGAAAGAAATCAGCATCACTACTTCTGACAACACTTCACAATTCAAAGAACAAGAAGGAATTCACGTGGCTTTAGTTCAAATATGATGAACTGTATGTAGATTATTTTACCAACAAGACCTTCAACCCATGCAGCAACGTATCACAGGATGGCACCGGGGGGGGGGGGGGGGCAGGTGATCAGCACATCCTGGACCACTGACACTGTTCCCATTCCCCCCGTCACTGTGATGTTTCAGTCAGTTGATAGATGTCTTCTAAACAGTAGATCTATCTATCTGTCTCTCTGTCTATCTATCTATCTGTCTGTCTATCCATCTATCCATCCATCCATCCATCCATCCATCCATCCTTCCGTCTATCCATCTATCTATCCATCCATCTATCTCTCTATCCAGCTATCTCTCTATCTATCTATCCATCTATCTATCTATCTATCCATCTATCTATCCATCCATCCATCTATCTATCTATCTATCCATCTATCTATCCATCCATCTATCTATCTATCTATCTATCCATCTATCTATCCATCCATCTATCTATCCAGCTATCTCTATATCCATCTATCCATCCATCCATCCATCCATCCTTCCGTCTATCCATCTATCTATCCATCCATCTATCTATCCATCTATCGCTCTATCCATCTATCTCTCTATCCATCTATCGATCTATCTATCCATCCATCCATCCATCCATCCGTCTATCCATCTATCTATCTCTCTATCCAGCTATCTCTCTATCCATCTAGCTCTCTATCTATCCATCCATCCATCTACCCATCTATCTCTCTATCTATCCATCCATCTATCTCTCTATCTATCCATCCGTCTATCTCTCTATCCATCTATCTATCCATCCATCCATCTATCTCTCTATCCAGCTATCTCTCTATCCATCTATCCATCCATCTATCTCTCTATCCATCTAGCTCTCTATCTCTCTATCTATCCATCCATCTATCCATCCATACATCCATCCATCCATCCATCTATATATCCATCCATCCATCCATCTCTATATTTATACTGTATATAGTATGTTATATACACTGTAAGACGTTTTTATAATCTATAGTAACGATCTAGACTTTCCTCCATAATGACTGCGGTCACTAGAGGTCGAGTCCACACTAAAGGAAATACACAGTCGGTCGTAATGAGCTGCTCGTACACACACACAGTCGCTCTGTTACTGCTCTTACCCTTGTTTATGTGAATTGTGTTTTTCAGGTCAGATAACTCTGTCTGAGTTCATGGCCGGGGCGCAGAAGGACGAATGGGTCATGAACCTGCTGAAGCTGGACGTTGACGCCACCGGCTGGGTCATCCAGAACTGTGGGAAACTGCCCTGATGTCTCGTGGTCGTGGGTTCACCGCCCCCCCGCCGGTTTTTGTCTGAGGCTGACGCAGAGATGCCGTCTCTATGTCGAGCATCCTGAGACGTGGAGCTGGAGCTCAGTGCACTTCTTCTTCTCAGCTGCATTTCATTTTTGACCGCTGGTCCAAAGGGCTGAGTCGTCGCCGTGTGCCTGTGGTGCGCTCTGGCAGTGAGGGGATGTCTCCGATGCAACAGAGCGTCTACTGCGAGACACTGGACAGTCAACATTACTGCGTGTGTTTCATTATATGTTTGATAGAATAGCGATGATAATGTACAGGTATAGTGGTAGTGGTGGCTTTGTTTCCAGATCTTTCCGTAGACCTCTGAGTTTTTGTGCGTCTTGTCGACTGTTTTTGAATCTTTTCATCGACCAAATCTGCAGTAAACACTCCACCTCCGCATCACACCAACGTGAACCTTTCACCGCCATTGTTTGAAATGTCCGCGCATGGTCCCTCCTTCTTTTCTCTACGTCCCAACAGGCGCACAGGAAATGACCTCAGAACCGCCGTAGGCCTCGTGCTCGTACACGTGCGCACGCTCGTGCTCGTACATGTGCAAACGCGCTCTACTAAAGCCCACCTCTCTCAACGGGCTGTGGGCGGCCAGCTGGCCGCAGCTAGGTGCGGAGCGGTTGCACTCACACTGGTCAGACGCACTAGGCTTTACCCGCAAAACCTGTTTTGGCCCGGTAGGGAAGGACAGTGTGAGTGCGCCCTTAGCTAACGGCTTTAATCAGTTTTTGTAAATGTTGGACCAGACCTGGGCAAACAAATACTTGATCCAGGGGCATCTGGAGAAACTCCTGAGAATGTATCAGGGACAAATCCCTATCATTATAATAATACTATCATTAGTAATTCCATTTGTGAAAGCGGGAGAAAAGCCACGCTCAAAGCCAACGCCATTGGCCGGCCTTCTCTCCTCGGCATCAGGCTGGGAGCTGCGAGTTGACTTGGGCAGGCAGCTCAAGTTCCCAGAATGTGTAACATCCACTTCATTGAGACCAGACCTGGTTCTGACATCCGTCTCTTCAAAGCAAGTCCTCTTATTGGACAGACAGTCCCTTGGGAGGACCGAATGGAAGAGGCCAATGAGGGTAACCGACTCAAATACCAGGAGCTCATCGAAGACTGCCGGAGGAGAGGCTGGAAAGCCCGCTCGAGCCAATAGAGGTGGGATGTCGGGGCTTCGCTGCACGCTCCCTGTGCAGGGCCTACAGCCTTCTTGGCATCTCGGGTGCTGCTAGGAGGAGAGCGGTCAAGTCCGCCACAGAGGCTGCAGAGAGAGCCCCCAGGTGGATCTGGATTAAAAGGTCCGAAAAGTGGGCTAACGCTGCCGGGGCACAAGCCGGGGATCGATCACCCCGGCTGGGTCGCCTGAGGGAGGGTGTCTGATGTTGAGAGACCCGAAACGCCCGTCGATCTCAGGTTATAACATCACTGATGATGTGTCCCAGCGCACCCTAGGATGCATCTACACACATTATAATACAATCATTAAAAACAGAGTGAGAGTGATCTGTGCGTTCACTCTGGAGTGTGTTTAGGGAACAATGATCGCCGACAACAACCTCTTTTTAAAAAGAGGCTTAAGACACATCATCTTTTTCACCAGGCGTTTAGTTAATTGATTTCTTTTCGGTGCTAATCCGAGCACTTTTTATCCTTTTTTACTGTTTTAATCTCTGTGTTTTAGCCTTCATGCTTTTATTTATTTTTATGTCCTCATGTCTTATGCTCTAATGCTTTTATTTTCTATTTCATGTTTTAGCCTCTGTGCTTTTATGCTTTTATGTTTTAGTCCCTCCATATTTTAACCCTTTACTGTTTTAGGCAACAGTTTTTAGTCTCCAGTGTTTCCTCAGGGGGCCTAAAGGATTGGGAGTTGTCTCTGATCTTGGCTGCAGGGGGTGCTGTCCCGTGGACGGTTCCGGCCCGGGCGACTAGAGGGCTCTGCACCTTGGTGCGGAGGCTCCTGTCTGCCCGGGTTGGGGGGGTCTCTGTGGCGGTGCTCCCTGTGACCTTGGACTGGGGTCTCTCCCGGTGTGGTCGCCCCCCCCAAAGGCAGCTTCCTCTAGCCTCCTCTGTACCTCAGGTCTCGCTGCCCGGCCGTGTCTCTGTAGTGACAGCTAGTGTTTGTGTAGGTGTGAGTGTGTGTGTTTGTGTGTCAGCGTGGCTGTGTGTGTGTGTGAATGTGTGTATGAACGTATACATATGTGTGTGTGTGTCTCTGTGCATGACTGTGGGGGTGGGAGGGTTCTTTTCACTTTCTTCTCCTGATTTTATTTGATGTTTCTCTTCTTCTGTACATCTCTGTAACTCGGCACTTTGCGATACTTTTCTGTATGAAAAGCACCAAATAAATAAATAAAGGTTGATTTGATTTGATTTAAGGAATCATTTTAATTAAATCAGGAAATTATCCATATGCATTTTGACACTGGGAGGGATTTTAAATCTAATTTATTATAAAACCATACAGTAAAATATTTTGATATTTTCCATAATGATAGTCAGAGTCACTGTGAACAAGAATACATTATAATTATCAGCAAACATCCTATGAAATCATTTTAATTAACTTAGAAAATCAGGAAATTATCCATTTGTCAGTGTGCACTTTAACACTGGGAGGGATTTTAAATCTAATTTATGATAAAACCATACAGTAAAATGTTTTGATATTTATTAGAATGATAGTCAGAGTCACTTTGAACAGGAATACATTGTAAATATTAGCAAATATCCTATTAAATCATTTTAATTAACTTAGAAAATCAGGAAATTATCCATTTGCCAGTGTGCACTTTGGCACTTAGAGGGATTTTAAAACTAATTTATTATAAAACCATACAGTAAAATGTTTTGATATTTAACATAATCATAGTCAGAGTCACTTTGAACCAGAATCCATTGTAAATATTAGCAAATATCCTATGAAATCATTTTAATTAACTTAGAAAATCAGGAAATTATCCATTTGTCAGTATAAACTTTAACACTGGGAGGGATTTTAAATCTAATTTATTATAAAAACCATAAAGTAAAATGTTTTGATATTTTCCATAATCATAGTCAGAGTCACTGTGAACAGGAATCCATTGTAAATATTAGCAAACATCCTATGAAATCATTTTAATTAATTCTTGAAAACCAGGAAATTTGCATAGGGAATAAAAAACCGCTCTCCCTTCCATTTTGGCCAAGTCGGGCACCCGTACCGTAAGTGCAGTAATAGACACGCACACACAGATTCCAAGTGGCGGCTGACGTGAAGCTAGCGTTAAACCCGACACATTAACCGTAGCCTCATGAGTTAGCATGTCGCATTAGCTTAATAAAACACAAAGTATCGTTACGTTAATGTCTTGACTTACCTAAAGTCCACGTCTGTGTAATGAAAGTGTCTCTTCTTCTCCTTTGTTTTCATCTTTCTTTAGTTGTTGTTGTTAACGCTAATGCTAATGCTAACGCTAACCCACAGCAGCGGCAGCTTCAGAATCTAAATATTGCCGCCTTTGGGGATAGAGGAAGTGACGTCACTCAAACGCAACACACAGGAAACAGATAAACTGAAAAATAATAATAATGATAATAATAAAGTGACTAAACGAGACGAAACGACGTTATTTCGCCTCGTTTTGCTCAAAGTAAATGAAGAGATATTTTAGGGTAGTTTTTATTTTGTAAACCACATTTCATCACGTTTTAATTTGTCGACGAAATTGCGTTATTAAATATTTATTTATTTATAGTTATCGTCACGTGATAAAGGCTCGTTGACGACAATATTTCGTCATAATCCATATTCTTCAACAAATAGAAAGAAGAATATGGAGAATGATCAGAACGGCTCCATCGAGAGTCTCCAGATCGTCGTCGCAACAACAAAAAAGAAGTCCAGCAGTGGGGTTGCCAGGTTGGTCAGACCCGGCCCAGTAGCTCCAGGAGACCGGAGTCAGTTTGAGCCTGTTTGAACCCGTCCCCTCCAGAAAATCACAGCATAAAAACAAGGATCAGAGGAGTTTGACTGACAGTTAGCGTTAGCCGTTAGCATTAGCCGTTCCAGCTAAGTGCAGATGAAAGTGATGCTAGCATCAAGGAGCAGCGTAGCCATGTGGGCGTGCGTTTGAATGGCGTTCCTCTCCTTTCTCTCAGTCCATGGAGTGAATGCTCGGCCTATAGTGACTCTGGTTGTTGCCCGTCTCCGCTCACTCAGCTGCTGGGACAAAGAACGCCCCCTTCACTGAGGCTCCCAAGCAGCTGCAGGATTGGCTGACTCCATTTCACCCAGTGCCAGCCTACAGTAGCTGCACCCAACAACAGACAACCCTGGCAACCAGCAACGCTATTGGCTGCTACCATGGAAACACAACGGGACAGAAAGTCATTGTCAAACCCCTCAAAACGCCCTGTGGGTGTTTTATTATTATTTAAAAACGTAGTTTTTAATTAAGATTCTACAGATTCAACCTTTAACTTTTGAACACACACACACACACACGCACCCACACACACACACACACGTACACACACACACACACCTCCAACAGGACTGAGAGGGATACAACAGTAGTGCAATATTATATTTATTTTCTTACAGTGAATTTTGGTTGCCATACAAGAAGTCTTGAGGATTCGGGGGCGTGGTCGGGGGTGGGGTTAGGGGGGGGGGGGGGTCAGGTGCAGTTACAGGAACATTTCTCTCGCTCTTCATTTCAGTAATTAGTCGACTCTATGATGATTTATAGCACAAAATTACAGCAACATAGAAAACAGGAACACAAGTCTTTGCACAACTTTACCGTAAACATCTTAGCGTCTATGAAGACTTCGTCAAAGAATAAGAATCTATCCATGAGGAAAAGAATAAATCCGTTAAGAAAGAAAAGAAAGAAGCGGTTACCCGAATGTTGGACGACGATGAAGGGGGGAGCGGTGTGTTCGAAGGGGAGTGGAGGTGGGTAAGCGGGCCGCGCCTGTCCCCAACACGGGCCGGTGACACGCCACGCCACGCCACGCCGCGGGGACGCTCTCTAAAGTCTCCTACATCTACTCAGCTCTACTTCCACAGAGAAAGAAACCGCGTAGTGACCATGTTGATCCGCGCAAAGGGATTCAACAGCCACCGCTAGTCTTCCTGGTGGATTGATGCATGTATACATATATATAGATTTCATATAGCTTCCTACCAAGATGGCCTGCGGATATATAGCTTTTAAAAAAATGTACACCTCTTTTCTACACACACACACTCTAAGACTGAGGGGTTCGGGGAGATGAGTCAGGCAGATGGCGGTCGTCAGAAGATACCTGGGTTTGTCTGCGCTCGCTTGATCGGCCGAAAATACCTTAAGTCTACGAACGGCGGCGGCGTGTAGGCGACGCTGCGTTAAAACACTGACAAGTGGTCGCGTCGTGATATGTCACTTTAAAATGAGAGAATCAAACACAACCAAGAAGAGTCATTCAGAATAAATATTGCTTCTTACATAATCTGTAAATCTAATAATATCCACGTTTTTTTAAATCTATATAGTTGTTTTTTTTTTGGCAATCCACGCGTGAGTGTTGAACAGCTCTTTGTTCACATAACCTCTATAAAATTTCATAGAACTCTATACAAATCTTTAAAAATACTGTGCTTTTCTACCCCCTCGGACGCGTCGCCGTTGGCTTTAACACGATGTTCAGACAGGAACAGGATTATAGCAGCATTGTCCCGCGCCGGCCTCCGTACGGCTTCATGTTCACAGAACACAGAGCTTGCGTATAATGTTTCATTCGTCTCCTCGAAAGCTGCGCGAAGCTGCGGACGGAGTGTGATATGAAACCGGATAAGGGTGAAGCTTGTTCTAAAACCACACATATATATATATGTGTGTGTGTGTGTGTGTGTGTGTGTGTGTGTGTGTGTATTCCAGACGCTGGGTTCCTGTCGAGCACGTATCCAACCACACGTGAGGTGCGCTCTGAAAGAATCTACTTTGAGATACAAACACATTTTCGTGGTGGAGCTGTACGGACAGTGGTGCAGGTACAGTGGAGGGAAGGAACGACTGTGGGCTGTTTAAGGCATCCTCTGCAGGATGTTTAGGGGGGGGGTGGGGGGGTGAGACCACCGCCGTGGTCGTCAGGTCGGCTCTGGCAACTTTAAATCAACCTCCATAGAATTAATATTTCTCTCTAAATCTTTTAATAGAGCTATACATATAATCAAATAGACATTTGTTATCCCGTTAAACACTCTTATATACACGTTTCAACACATACTGAACTTCTACTTCTGACCAGCCTGGACTGTTGCTAGCAAACACACACATTTCCAGCTTTATAAATGCTGATTAGGTTTTAAATTGGACCTTTAACAAAGTTTAAACTAGTGTTAGAACGATAATGTCGGCCGATATTTGCCTTTTTCACGTGTATGGACATCGGGCGATGTGGGCTGCGTCCGCAGGCAGCTCCGTGCTGCTGCAGACGCCTTTTTAAAGTCCAATAAATGTTCCTTTATTTAAATTGAGACTCGAAACATTTGTTGTCATCATTGTCTTCATCTTCATCTTCATCCGCTTATCTGGGGTCGGGTCTCGGGGGCAGCAGCTCCAGCAGGGGACCCCAAACTTCCCTTTCCCGGGCCACATTAACCAGCTCTAACTGGGGGATCCTGAGGCGTTCCCAGGCCAGTGTGGAGATCTAATCTCTCCACCTGGTCCTGGGTCTTCCCCGAGGCCTCCTCCCAGCTGGACGTGCCTGGAACACCTCCCTAGGGAGGCGCCCAGGGTTCATCCTTACCAGATGATCCTGAACCACCTCAACTGGCTCCTTTCAACACAAAGGAGCAGCGGCTCTACTCCGAGTTCCTCACGGATGCTGAACTTCTCCCCCTCTCTCTAAGGGAGACTCCAGCCCCCCTCCTGAGGAAACACATTTCACACGCTTGGACCTGGACCTGGTTCTGTGGGTCCTGACCCAGCTTTCATGACCACAGGTGAGGGTAGGAACCAGGACTGAGCGGTAGATCCAGAGCTTTGTCTTACTCAGCTCTCTTTTCATCACAACGGTGCGGTAGAGCGACTGCAGCTCCGCCCCCGCTGCTCCGATTCTCCGGCCAAACTCACGCTCCATCGTCCCCTCACTCGTGAACAAGATCCCGAGGTACTTGAACTCCTTCACTTGGGGTCAGGACTCATCATCATCATTGTGTTTAATTTATATGATGTAAACTGAGGGAGCAAAAGTAGAATCGGCTCCAAATATCAGCTCCAGAGAATGGGCGGTCCGTATCGGCCGTCGGCTGAGGCTGATGAAAAAACCTCAGTATCAGCCCTAAAAAACTCCAAATGGGTCGATCCCCAGTTTCAAACCCTGTCTCCTGTCTCTGCTGCAGTGAGACTGGATGTGGGACGGGTCAGAGAGAAAGTCCATCTGCAGCAGATCAGAACCGGTTTCTATCCCTCTCTAATCTCACACAGGGCTCACGCTGATGAACATCTGCCGGCTTTGTTGGGGTTTGTTCTCTGCTTATCATTTTTTTTGCACAGTGGTTGGAGGGCAGGGCCGAGGCATGCGGACTTATGCGAACACGTCATTGGACATAACACCCTGGAGCCACAGAGTCTCCATCTGCTCTAAAAGCCAACGGTTCTCTTGGATTTCACGTCATCTGGCGGAAGAATCGACCTGCTGATGCGTGAGAGCGGATCTCTGCAGCGTCAGCCTGCCGCAGCTTTGTTGCGGACGCGTCTCCGGCCTTCTTTACGAGAAGGAAACGCTCTACTGAAGGCTGTTTCGGTCTAAAGCAATATCTTCCCTTTGACTCTGCGCTCCAAACCACAGAACTGCACCTCTAAACATCCGGTTCGGGATGCTGTTTGGCTCATTTGGTTGAATGTGGCCGGGCGACATTGGACCCATTTTTTAAAAAAAAGGGTCTGATGTTCCCACAATCAGTGCCGAATTCCCCGGCAATATGCCTCTGTAGACCCTGACCCTGACCCCTGACCCTAACCGTGACACCTAACCCTGACCCCTAACCCCTGATCCTAACCGTGACACCTAACCCTGACCCCTAACCCCTGATCCTAACCCTGACCGTGACCCCTAACCCCTGAGACTAACCGTGACCCCTGACCCTGACCCTAACCCTGACCGTGACCCCTAACCCCTGATCCTAACCCTGACCGTGACCCCTGACCCTAACCGTGACCCCTAACCCCTGAGACTAACCGTGACCCCTAACCCCTGAGACTAACCGTGACCCCTAGCCCCTGAGACTAACCGTGACCCCTAACCCTGACCCTGACCCCTAACCCTGACCCTAACCCTGACCCTAACCGTGACGCCTAACCCTGACTCTAACCTTAACCTCTCATCCTAATAAAATGCTGAATCAAACCAGCGAAGGTTGAGGCTCATGCGACCGGGGAACGTAGGGATGACCCCAGCTGGAGTTAGCTTAATGCTAACGAATCGCTTATCAAGTCATTAATCTCCTCGCTCTACTTTAATTAACAAGGAACAATGTACAAAATGTCCAGGTAGTCATTTAGAAAACACCTCATTTCTCTGGTAAAAAGAGTCTTTAGCTCCTTAAACGTCAACCGTCTGTTTGACTTTGAGTTCTTAAATGTTAGCTTGCTCATAGCTCGTGTTATTTAAAATAGTTGGAAGCTTAAAAAAAGGCCTCCGAAAGGATTTGACACTGATTCAAAGTCAGTAAAATGTTGAATCCAATGACAGCATGGAAAATAGGCGTTCACATTTTCTTGTTGAGAGTTTAGCAGTCTCATATAAACGTGTCTACGCTCAATAGCCTCTGAATATGACACTTTAAGGTGACGTTTCAAAGGCTTTCATGTTGTTTAGCGTATGTTTCCCTGCATCCGTGTGTTGAAATCACCTGCAGCTGTTGTTCTCCTTCAGATTTGCACCAAAGACGCTTTTTCTTTTTACAACTTGAACTGCGAACGCAGAGCCGTCATCACGAGGACCCTGGGGACACGGCTGCATATAAATAAATCAGGAGCTAGAGCCAGGAGACGATTAGCTTAGCGGGACGGATTTCCTCGATTAAAGAAACGCTCAGTCGACTAACACTCACGTGATTTTCTCGACTAATCGATTAGTTGATAGGCAGATCTCTAAAACTGAGTTTCTCCACGAAGAAGCACTACTTTAAGGGTCCACACGATCGCAAACCACCTTTTTGTTCTGTCCTTCCGTCCACTCGGCCTCGACTCCTAAACCTCTGCGTCCACAGGAAACCAGGTGCAGCGACTCCAAACGCTGTAGTTCACATGCCAGGCCTGGAGGTGGCGCTGTAACTGCCACAGAAATACACCAACAACGGAGAAGAAGAGACGGGGAGACGCTGTGGAGAATCCAAACACCGGAGAGTTCCTCTCCAAATCCTCCTCCATCCTAGAGACAAACGTGTCCCTGGTTCTGGTCTTAGTGGAGACTTTGGTGCTGTTCTGGACTCTGATGCACCCATCACTCTGCAGTTAGTGTCCTCACTGAGCAGAGGGGGCTGCTGGGAGCCCCATCACTCTGCAGTTAGTGTCCTCACTGAGCAGAGGGGGCTGCTGGGAGCCCCTTCACTCTGCAGTTAGTGTCCTCACTGAGCAGAGGGGGCTGCTGGGAGCCCCTTCACTCTGCAGTTAGTGTCCTCACTGAGCAGAGGGGGCTGCTAAGAGCCCCTTCACTCTGCAGTTAGTGTCCTCACTGAGCAGAGGGGGCTGCTGGGAGCCCCTTCACTCTGCAGTTAGTGTCCTCACTGAGCAGAGGGGGCTGCTGGGAGCCCCTTCACTCTGCAGTTAGTGTCCTCACTGAGCAGAGGGGGCTGCTGGGAGCCCCTTCACTCTGCAGTTAGTGTCCTCACTGAGCAGAGGGTGCTGCTGGGAGCCCCTTCACTCTGCAGTTAGTGTCCTCACTGAGCAGAGGGTGCTGCTGGGAGCCCCTTCACTCTGCAGTTAGTGTCCTCACTGAGCAGAGGGTGCTGCTGGGAGCCCCTTCCCCGTCCCAAAGCACTCCCAGGCGCCACTTTCTCACTACATTTAGAGACTTTTCACAGCTTCTTAGAACTGGATTTAGAAACAGAGCCTAGAGCAGTTTAGCTCCTTATTCAGAGCATCAGGGAAAAGGGAGACATCTGTGCTGGGCCTCATTCAGTCCCATGCATGTGGCTCAGAGTCCAGTTCAGGAAACAGCCTCTGGGTCCGTCTCTGTCCTCTCACGCAGCATCACTGTTGTTGTTATGTGACACCGCGGGGTCAGAGGTCAGAGGTGGGGCCATGACGCCATCCTTTAACAAAGTCTGAGCTTTCACCGTCCAGACCACAACGCCATGGGGGGCCTTTTCAGATCTTCCTACTCTGGGACCCGGTTTATAAAGATCCTGTTTTCAGGATAATAACGGCTGATAACGCCGGCTGCTGTGGACGGAAGACTGAACCAGACTAAAGTTGTGCGGTTACAGGAAAACGCGTCTTTGTGTGGACCGGCCCTAAATCTTTTAATGTTTATATATTTATATTTATATAATATTTATGTGTTACTCTTATTTTATTTAAAAGTATTTGTTGCTGTTTGAATGAATTATATTTTAAGTTCTAGAAAATACAGTTACAAAAACAATTATTCATAAAATAGTTCACTAAATGAAAGTTTCCAAAGGGAGAAATCATATTAAATAAATGTGACATTTACTCCTAATGTGCTAAAGCGTCTTTATCTCCCGGCTCCAGCTCCGTATTTACAGACACGACAGTGTATTTCCCAAAATGTCGAACTGTCCCTTTAAACATACCTCTCTAAAAAAACCTCAACTTCTACCACCTGCACACTCGGGGTGTTTGATACATCGGCGTGACTGCGACGCCACGTGAACGCCGCGTCGACCTGCTGATGAAGCGGAAGGAGATTCAACAGAACGAAGGAAGTACAAAAGTAAAGAACTCTATTTCTCTGTTCTGTGGATCCACGGGAAAAAGCTCAACTGGTCTAATAATGTGGGTCAACCACTGACACGTGCGCTACACACACACACACACACACACACAGACACACACACACACACGCACACGCACGCACGCACACACAGCGACTGGGACGCCCTTTGCAGACAGACAAGCTGGTCAAACCACTTCAAGGTGACATTTTTTCTGGTCCAACGTTCGTCTGTCCGTGTTGTACCTCGTGTCCTCCCCTCGGTTCCCCTTGTATGATGAGGTGGACACCGGGTGGGTGTAGACTGCCGAGGGGCCCCGGGGCCCCTGCTACAGCGGAGCGCCTCGTCTGGTGAACACCCCTCTCTCCACGCTTTGCTCTCTCTCAGGAGAAGAAGGCCATGGCAGGAACGGTGTGTGTATACATGCTTAGGGTGTCTGTGTGTCTGTGTGTGTGTGTGTGTGCGATATGCATAAAGTGTGTGTGTTTGTGTGTGTGCGTGTGTGTGTGTGGAAACAAGATATGGTTTAGTATTTAAACACGTCAGCTAATGTTCTTATTTTGACACAAACGAGGTGAAAAGCAAAAAAGAAAATGGAGTCTATCTCAAATGTTCTCTACAACCTTAGATGCACCCAGAAATATAACTCCGGTTGGACTCTAGTGAAGAAATATTATTCTCTGAACAAACTCTAGCAAAGATAGAAAAGGAGCGACGACCAGCTCAACTGGTTCTTCATGCACCCGCACCGGGGTGGATGGAAAAAGTCTCTGGTATCCAAAGCAGTTGGGTGAGAATGAGTCTTTAAGTGAAACAAACCTCCAGACGAGTCGTTCTCCAGTGTCCGATCACATGCTGTTCCAGAGTTTGTGTTTCCTGGTCCGTCCTCCGCACTGGCCTCCTCTGCTCTCTCCTTGATGTGACGTAGCAGCTATTCTCTTCTCTCTGCTCCTGCGGTTCCTCCCGACATCCCGTGATCCCCGGTGCTCAGGGCGGAGTGGAGGAAGAAGAGGGCGGACGAGACGGGAGCACTGATATGAGGGCGACGGAGGATGAGAGAGGACAAAAACAGCAGGAGGCAGCGTCAGCTCGGACAAAGCTTCGACCCGGTTCAACGACTTGAGATCATGTCTGACGAAGAGATCGGTAAAAGTGGTCGGTAACACCCCCTCTCCTCGGCCCTGACTCCGCACGTCGCCACCCCGTCTGCTCGGGGCTTATCTGTCCTGCAGCAGCT
>NC_139826.1:40007909-40032909 GCF_963691815.1 Echiichthys vipera | reverse complement strand
CAACGAGCAATTACGTACTTTTAATTCTGAATTGTGTCACGAAAAGTCCTCACGTAGAGCTTTAAAGCACTCAGGCACGAGCTGCGTTCAGTGAAGACACGGACTAAAACCCGTTAACGTGAGCACGTGTCCCTCGCTGGCGTTCGCGTCTCAGGACCAACGCTGGCGCTCCGTCAGCTGAGCAGGTTGGGAGGAGAGTGATGCAGTGCTATTGATATCTGCGGTGGGAGACCTCGCCTTCACTACGCCCACACATCGCATGACTCCCCGCTTCTCTCCAGCACACAACAGCTCGTGCATTCAGGGTCGCACTTACTGGCATGCATGCACACGTTTGCTTTATTTATAGAAGCTTGAATGCACACACACACACACACATACACACACACACACACACACTGACTCGGCTGTGGTGCGTTATGTAACGCTGGCCTACTAAAGCAGCGCGGCACGTGACCTGCGTGAGATGATGTTGAACTCTGCTGAGGGTTAGGCCCGCTGCCGTCCACTTGCTCCATCTCTCTCTCTCTCACAAATTCACACGCATGTACAAACACACACACACACACACACACACGCTCTAACACACACACACACACACACCCCTCCCCTGACTCAGACTGACATCACTGCAGGCCTCAAGGCTGCTCTCATCCGCCGGTTGCTAGGCAACCCTTTCGTCCATAGGCACAACCAACGCACATTTAATCCGTGCGACGAAGAGACAGGGATAAAAAAAAGAAAGAGAGAAAGAAAGAAAGAAAGAAAGAAGAGAGAAAGAAAACTCACAAATGTCCAAAGGAGAAAATCTGATTCTGAGGAAGAAGAGAAAGAGCAGGAGAGCAAAGGATGGAGGGAGAGAAGGAGAGAGAGAGAGAGAGAGAGAGAGAGAGAGGGAGAGAGGGAGAGAGAGAGAGAGGGAGAGAGAGAGAGGGAGAGAGGGAGAGAGGGAGAGAGGGAGAGAGGGAGAGAGGGAGAGGGAGAGAGGGAGAGAGGGAGAGGGAGAGAGAGAGAGAGAGAGAGAGAGAGAGAGAGAGAGAGAGAGGGAGGGAGAGAGAGAGGGAGAGAGGGAGAGAGGGAGAGCATGTGTGAATCTAGGCCATCTTCTGTGCATCTCTGTTGCCATCTGTTTGACGGTCACAGAAGCAGGACCACCCTTCCCCTCCGCGGGCCTCTTCCTACGACGACGTGGTCTCTATCTGGACGTCTCTGAGCGCCTGCAACCTTTTCTGCCGCTCGGTACACGGCGACCTGCGACCGGCGACCCTCGCCACGAGACAAAGACGTGGAAAAAAACGAGAACCCCCGTCGGAGCATAGAGACAAATCCGAGACCCCGGTGACACGTGAGAGAGACACAAACCCTTCAGAGCAACGATGCACATGATGAAGCTTGTTTTGTAAAACGTAACCGTGTCAGCAGTCGGACGCCGTTCACGGGTTTTATCCGTAACTGGACGGATCTGTTCTGCTGCAGTTTCTCGCTTTTTGTGGTGTTTTGACAGGGCGATCGCCACCAAAGTGCAAGAAGAATTAGTTTAAACACTAGCTGATGTTGTGGAAATGGATTTCAGACCCCCCATCCAGACAGACCAGGGTCGCAAGGTCACAGACAGGGTCACAAGGTCACAGACCGGGTCACAAGGTCACAGATAGAACGAGCTAAGCCTTGGTTGGGTGACGTCTTTAGACCAAACACAACATGCCTCAGACCTTACAACTCCGAACTTCTCTCATCACAAGGTCTCTAAAACAGGGTCCACACAGGCCAAGGTCTCTAAAACAGGGTCCACACAGGCCAAGGTCTCTAACACAGGGTCCACACAGGCCAAGGTCTCTAAAACAGGGTCCACACAGGCCAAGGTCTCTAACACAGGGTCCACACAGGCCAAGGTCTCTAAAACAGGGTCCACACAGGCCAAGGTCTCTAACACAGGGTCCACACAGGCCAAGGTCTCTAAAACAGGGTCCACACAGGCCAAGGTCTCTAACACAGGGTCCACACAGGCCAAGGTCTCTAACACAGGGTCCACACAGGCCAAGGTCTCTAAAACAGGGTCCACACAGGCCAAGGTCTCTAAAACAGGGTCCACACAGGCCAAGGTCTCTAAAACAGGGTCCACATAGGCCAAGGTCTCTAAAACAGGGTCCACACAGACCAAGGTCTCTAACACAGGGTCCACACAGGCCAAGGTCTCTAACACAGGGTCCACACAGGCCAAGGTCTCTAAAACAGGGTCCACACAGGCCAAGGTCTCTCAAACAGGGTCCACACAGGCCAAGGTCTCTAACACAGGGTCCACACAGGCCAAGGTCTCTAACACAGGGTCCACACAGGCCAAGGTCTCTAACACAGGGTCCACACAGGCCAAGGTCTCTAACACAGGATCCACACAGGCCAAGGTCTCTAACACAGGGTCCACACAGGCCAAGGTCTCTAAAACAGGGTCCACACAGGCCAAGGTCTCTAACACAGGGTCCACACAGGCCAAGGTCTCTAACACAGGGTCCACACAGGCCAAGGTCTCTAACACAGGGTCCACACAGGCCAAGGTCTCTAAAACAGGGTCCACACAGGCCATAAAAACAGTCTTTAGCACAAACGAGCTCTGCACCGGTCACATGATCAGGTTCAACAGAGGAGACACTAAACTAGGATTATGAATTACAAATATCCAAAATTCCCACAACACGACCCTATGGATACGTTTCTCATTTACTCGTTTCCTGTTACTGGAGGTGGGAGGGGATCTGTGGCGTGTGCACGGACTGTGATTGTCAGAATCACATTAACATTACAGCGATTACGGCGCGACAGTAGGCGTCTTATGCGTCTCTTGTTCTGCCGTGTCGGTGATAAGAAGCTTTGTCTATAAGGCGAAGAGTTTGTTTGTGCTGTTAGAGGCTTTATGATGCTACGGTCTCAGGTGCACGAAGCTGGCAGCCTCTCAAAGTACACTGTTTACTCCCCCCAAGCCATGCATCTGAGATGATGTCTTAACTGAGAGGATTGTCCCGCACGCGGAAGTTTCTTATCACTTCTAGAAAGCAGAGACTTTTACGTCCTTCTTGTATGTTATTACCGACTCGCGTCAGGTTTACTGCGGATATGAGCTGAGATGGGAAAAGTATTTCACGTCAGCTCCTCAGTAATAATCAGGGGGTGCGTTGGATTCTTTGAACTGCACGAGAATGTTTGCTGTGAATCAAGACGTCAAGTGTCCAGAGCAGAGAAACTTTACACCGTTGTAACACATCTGATACTAGGAGGCTACACGGTGGTGTGGTGGTTAGCACTGTCGCCTCACAGCGAGAGGGTTCCTGGTTTGAATCCCGGCCCTTTTGTGTGGAGTTTGCATGTTCTCCCCCGTGTCTGCGTGGGTTTTCTCCGGGTTCTCCGGTTTCCTCCCACAGTCCAAAGACGTGCAGGTGTTCGGTTCATTGATGACTCTAAATCACCCGTAGGTGTGAATGGTTGTCTGTCTCTGTTCGTCTCTATGTGTCCTGTGATAGACTGGCGTCCTGTCCAGGGTGGACCCCGCCTCACGCCCGAGGGACAAGAGGCTGAAGATGAATGCATAAAACTATAAGGGCACTCAGAGAGCACAGAACAAATGCCTGTGTCCGCCTTATGAGTCCGGTCCACTTCAAAAACGTAATGTGTGTCTCCTCGGCCCAGGGGGCATCCTTACTAGATGTCCGAACCATGATTTGCCGAGCTTACTGCCTGTCATCCGTCGCCTGTTTCACTTGCGCTGTTCATGCAGCGTTCAAGTGCCATGGGAAGTCAGAAGTTTCGAACCACTTTGCCCTGTTGGAGGTCCGAAACTTCGGACTTCCCACGGTGGGACTTTGGAAGGAGGCGCCGAGTGCTCGAACTGAGACATGCAAGAAAGTTTAGAAGGGCTTTAATGAGATCATTAAGCTCATGTCTTAGTTTGACTAAAGAGGAAAACGGTTGTATTTTTCTGTTTAGTCAGAAGAGTACGTGTACGAACATGTCCTCGGCAGTTTGTGAGTTGATTTGAACACATCTACATAAAGTTCGACCATGTAACTTCTATTTTTCCAAGTGTGTTTAAGACTGTAAACACACAGTCGGACTTGTAGACACCAACAAGACAAGACACCACGCAGCACGGCAGTGATGCATAAGAATGAACACAACGCGGTGTAAACAGGGTTTTAGTGTGACGTGATAGCAGCCGATGGAACCTACCTGTGAAGACGAGAAACACAGAGGGCGTGGAGAAAGAAGAGGTGAAGGAACTACAGGAAACTGGAGAAAATGGAGATGGAGATGGAGATGGAGATGTAGAGGCGTGAGCTGAAAATGAAATGAGTGCAAGGTGTAAAGGTCAACAGATGAAAACGAGTTTAACGTGATAGCGTGTGGCGTGAAGCGTGAAGGAGAGTACGAGGCCGGACCTGAGAGTCTGCTGGGCGTCTCTCCGTAATTACCACAAATGGACTTCGCTGTGTTGATCTTACGGCACAAGCGCCCAGAGGAGTCAACCCTTTCTCTCTACACCTCTCTGATGAGCGATGGGACCATTCATACAAAATGCATATGAGCGGTGAATTATGTAGCGTGCTTTTTATTTCCCTCTCTCATTCAGGGAAGATGTGAGTTTAAAAAACCATGAGCTCCTCATTCAGGTGCAGGGTCCATCAAAACGTTGTGCCAGTCACGGTAAATTGGACTCCTGCATGTCTGGAATAATCTAAAACACGGTTGTGCAGGAAATCCATCTAATCATATCGAAAGTACCATCTCTTAATGCTACCTTTTAAGAGGTAAACATCTTTTACTTTCATGTGTATTGCCTATAGAGTTTCTGCAGGGATGACTTAGTTTGGTAGGCTGACCCTGGTTTCCACGACAACACGGCAATTCGATTTTTCAATTGGGATTATTGCAGAAAATAAGATCTATGGCGAACAAAGGATACTTACAAGTTTAGTCCAACAAGACAATCAATCAAATTATCCCCACTATAATATGATTGACTATCCCCGTTATTCATTTATTCATCTTCAACCGCTTGTCCCTATCCCAGCTGGCATCGGGCGTGAGGCGGGGTCCACCCTGGACAGGACGCCAGTCTATCACAGGACACATAGAGACGAACAGAGACAGACAACCATTCACACCTACGGGTGATTTAGAGTCATCAATGAACCGAACACCTGCACGTCTTTGGACTGTGGGAGGAAACCGGAGAACCCGGAGAAAACCCACGCAGACACGGGGACAACATGCAAACTCCACACAGAAGGGCCCCAGCCGGGATTCAAACAAGGAGCCTTCTTGCTGTGAGGCAACAGTGCTAACCACCACACCACCGTGTAGCACTATTCCCGTTTTTCCCAGCGTAAATGCATTAGCTAGAAGTAGTAACCAACTACACCACCAGTATCTTCCAACTCATTTCCTGTTTGCCATGAAGACGTTTGTTGTCCCTGACAAGCTCTGTCGTCTCATTTAGCCACTTGTCAGCAAGCGCCATTTTGGATAACCGTGAAAGTGTCAAAATATTCAAATCTCTTATGCCTGTGTTAAGCATAGACATTGTTTCAGGCATCTTATCAAAAGCCCCTTGACGAGGGAACAATATAAATGTAATTCCCCAAAGTAACTCTTTCATCTTCATGTTAAGAGCTCGCACAGTGAGATATCCATGGATCGTGACTCCGTAACATGCAAACCTCACAAATTTAGACTTCTCACGAAAGCTGGAAGCAGCGATATCAGAGGTAAAGCAAGCAGCTTGTTCCAAACAGGCACGGTTCGAGCGGACACTGTATTAGTGTATAGAGTAAAGATACAGAGTACAATCACATCAAAATGAAGACTCTGAAGAACCTTGGGTCGACTACGCATCTACAATCCTCCACATGACATACAGGCACCCCTGCAGCCTCACACACTGTATATTAAACACAAAACAGCTGTTGTAATACTCTAGAACCCCTTCCCTTTGGTTGCTCATTAAATGTACAGCAGCTTTAATCAACAAGACGACAGAAAGTCCTGCCCACACAAAACCAATCTCATAAGTATTATCAGGGATGAGCATGCAGAGGATCAGCTGGTACTCTGTGTAGTTTGTGATAGATATCATAAAACCAGAGGAAGTAAAACCTAAAGTCATAACCTAAAACATCAGCCTTGTCTACATGGTAACCCTAGATTTGCAAAAACTCTCGCAATACTTGCTTCCTTCTCACATACCTTGTTCCAAAGCCCCCCCTGGTCCCCGTGGGGGAGTCGAGGCTCTCTCCTGGCTTGGCTGGCCTGTCGCGATTCATTTGCTGCAGAATGGAGCTCAGCTCTGTGATAACGGTGTTCTTGCCGTCTGGTGTGGATGGGGGGCTGCGCAGCTCAGGGGGTTGATCGCCCCATAGCTTGGATGTCCTTTGAGTAGGAGTCCTAGGTGGTTCGGAGGATGAAGGGGGAGGTGGAGGGGCCTGAGGCGGTGCCCCGTAGGACTCCGGGGGCTCTTCAATAAGAGCGTCATGATAAAGCGATGTTCTGTTGATGACTGACTTGCCCTTAGGTTTGGGTGGCACAGGGGGCCTATCCACCAAGAAGGCATGTCCGTCTGCGGTGGCATAGAGGCTCTCCAGAGCGCTGTCGCAGAAGCCTCCCTCTGACGACAGGGTGGAGATGCTGGAAACGGTGCTGGTTGTCTCCATATGCTGAGGATCCCCGCTACTGCGGCTGTCTATCTCTTCGATGCCCGAGTCACCCACTCCAGACTCTGAGTCAGGTGGAGGAGGAGGATATGAGGGGGGCATACTGTTTGCCACCCTTTTGTGTTGATCAGTGACAGGTGGTGGGGCGTGAGCGTGGTATGGGGGTAGAGTGGGTCCCCCATTTCGTCTCTGTTGCTTAAGCATCTCTGCAATGGCACTAGCCTGATCATCAGGAATGTCAATACTGTTGGCGAACTCCAGCGGTGGGGGGAGGGGCTCTGTGAATTCAAAATCCTCGTCAATGTCAACTGAAGCAAGAGGGGGAGGGGGGATGCGGAAGGGGAGTTTTACCGGTTCATCCATTGACTCGCCTAAGGGAATGTTCCTCCGTGACGAGGGTGGCTGGGGGTTGGCTGACAGTGTTGTAGGATCGGGTTGGTTGGGGTCCTTGAGCTCAGATGGCCTGTTGCTGTCCTGTCCCTCCACCTCTTGGTTGTTTACCTTGTTGCTTGCTTCGTTGCTGGTGTGGACCATCAACAGCCCGGCTGACTTGGGCTGTGATGTGTCCGCCACATCCGCCGGCGCACTTTTCCTCTCCTCAACTACCTGATGCTGCCGTTCTTCCCGTGCCCCATCAGACTCATACTTCTGTTCCGTCATCTGCCTCCGCAGGCCGCCTCTGCCAGGCCGCCCCATGGTTGCTGTGGAGATAGCAGCAAAACTTGTCTCGATGCCGGAGCGTAGTTTGGTGTCAATAAACAGCGGTTGGTTGAGGTCTGGTTTGTGGCTTGGCTGGATTGGGAGGGACTGGGCTTCATGCTTGGGCGTTTGCTGAACCTGAGGAGGATTTGGAGGCTGACTCTGAGGATGGTTTTGTTGCTCCTTCATAGCACGATCACGAGCTGCCAGGGCCAGAGCAAGTGGAGAATTAGGATCCAAGGGCTTGCCGGTGACAGGATGGAGGTAGGTCCCATTGGCCCTGTAGTGGCTCTTAGGAGGAGTGGCTGGGAGACTTACAGGACTGTCCAGGTTAGGACACTGGCCTGTTCTAGTGTTTAGAGGCTCCCGTACCACTGTTGGCTCAGGAGTGTTGAAATCTGTCATGTTGCCACTACCACCACCAACAGGGGGCCCAAGCTGTGCTGCGGGAGGGGGACCCAATATCCTTCGAAGCCGTTCGTCGCTGAACATGCCTTCATCGATGGACTTTGAATGACGAAGACGAGGGGTTGGTGTGGGACTAGTGTAGTCATCGTCCCCTATGTCTATTGACTGGAAGGCAATTGAGTGCTTTTTTGCCTCTAGTCTCTTTTCCCGGTCCCGTACTGCACCGGCAATAGCTGCCGCAAAGGGGTTGCTTAGTGACATAGGGTCTTCAGGACGCAAACCACAAACAGTGGGCGTGAGAGGTGGGTGTTCAGGGGTGGTGGGCTCAATCTCCATACTGCTACCCTGGCTGCTCTTGCCACTGCTGCTGGTGGAAGGCTCTTTAACGATGATGGTGGGGATGGGGATGGAGGAGCACGTTCGTTCTATAGGTGTGGTAGGCATGGAAACTGCGCCTGAGGGGCTCGAAGGCATGCGACAGGTTTTCTCAGGACTGTCTTCAACGTTGGACTGCTTTACTAGCATGCCCTTCCTTCGAGCTGGTTTGGCTGGCACATACAGTGTCTTATTGCCGACCTCAGAGTAAGGGTTCTCCGGCACCGGTGTGCGCCCTCGGGTGCGTGTGCTTTCAAACTGCTCTGAGCTCTGACGGTAATAGCCACGCCTTAACGTACCGACGTCGGTGGTTCGGCTAATGGTCTTCACTGCATTGGGGGAGTTCTGCATGAAGCTGGGTCGTGTGGTGCCGTAGCTCTTGGGTGTAGGGCCGGCAGCTGAGTTGTAGTCAGGCGGCGAAGGGGGTGAAATGGCTGGTGGAGGAGGGATGTCCTCTGAGGTGTCGGGCATAGAGAGGCTGCGGGAGAACTTGAGTAGGGGAGGTGTGAGGAATCCCTGTTTCTCGTCCTCCGTTGTACCTTGGAGAAATTGAACAGGAAGAAAAATGATGTGAGGACCTGGGGGAGACAGCCCTATTTTTCATTTCCAGCATGGCCTTCTCCTTCCACAAGAGATGTCTCATTTACTGAAGTGAGCTCTTTCTTAACCTTTATCTGTCCAAACAGAGTTCCTGAAATTTGTGAGAGGCCAGATAGATAAGAGATAAGAGTAGCTGTGTAACAATATGACCAATTATCTAACAATTGAAATCTTGAAAATGGACAAAAATTTAGATTAAAGAAAGAATGCAGGATTTAAATCTATTCGGAAGACAAGCCAAGACCAAAACGGCTTGCACAAAGTATCATCAATTGTGTTTAGTTTTCACTTAAACAGTGAGTGGTAAAGAGGTAAAAATGCTTCCAATAGCCTCGTTTGCACCAGGCGTCCGGTTCGGTCCGTTACGCATTAGAACAGTTATTTTCGCATTTCCATTTCCCCCGTTTTTTGGTTGCCCCACGAGCGCACTGATACCTTTAGTAAGAGGGGGAGCTAGAAACAATAAAGTCAATTGGTTGGTGCAGACGTTTCTTTGCATTATCAGTGAAGAGGCAATACGGGGAGAGCTGGGTGTAGCGGTGAGAAATTAAGGTCGCACTCACACTGTCCTTCTGCACCGTGCCCCGTGCTTTAGGGTACTCCCCCCCCAGGCCCGTCTGTACTCACACTACCTGGGCCTCGGAGAATGCTTCTTGCTGCCTATACGTCATCACGCCGTAACACGTCACACGCATTGATGACGTCATGGCGATGCGTGGCTTTGTTTCCAGATCTTTCCGTAGACCTCTGAGTTTTTGTGCGTCTTGTCGACTGTTTTTGAATCTTTTCATCGACCAAATCTGCAGTAAACACTCCACCTCCGCATCACACCAACGTGAACCTTTCACCGCCATTGTTTGAAATGTCCGCGCATGGTCCCTCCTTCTTTTTTCTACGTCCCAACAGGCGCACAGGAAATGACCTCAGAACCGCCGTAGGCCTCGTGCTCGTACACGTGCGCACGCTCGGGCTCGTACATGTGCAAACGTGCTTTACTAAAGCCCACCTCTCCAAACGGAACGTGGACGGCCAGCTGGCCGCAGTTATGCGCGGAGCGGTTGCACTCACACTGGTCAAACGCACTAGGCTTTAGCTGAAAAACCTGTTTTTTTAGCCCGGTGCGGAAGGACAGTGTGAGTGCGCCCTAAAAGGTTTTTCAGCTCATCTGTCCAGGGCTCTAACTATGCCGTAATAACCCCACCTGCATGCAAGAGTACATACTGCAGAGGAAACGCAAAACAGATCTAGTGTTGAGATACACGTCCGTACGGGTTAAGTACGGTTCTAAAGGTAATATCGAAAAAGTGTTTGATGGAATTGTGGCTATTGTTGATTTTCGTCCTGATGATGATAATGAGGGCACTGCAGATCAAGAGTGCGGTGAGTGACATGAGGCTGCATGACGTCCGTCCAGTGCAGCAGTGAGAACGAGGCTTCAGCAGATGCTTAACGACCTCCTGGACGAGCGCCTGAAAACACACTTTGCTGACTGGATCGTTCTAATTCATCTATAATTAGCTTTAATATTGCTCGAGCACACGGAGCAAGTCCTCCGAGCATTAATAGAATATTACGACAAGCTAAAAGCACAAGGTACCGGACTAATGTACACACACACACACACACACACACACACACACACACACACACACACACACACACACACACACACACACACACACACACACACACACACACACACACACACACACACACACACACACACACACACACACACACACCCACACACACACACACACTGACAGTACACACATCATACCTATGGACTTCTGCTTTTTCAAAGTGCTCTTCTCTGGCAGCCCCAGGAAAGCCCCTGGCACAGTGGGTGGCACCACTGCTACTCCTTGGCGGTCGTGATACATGGACTGCAAACGAGAACGTTGTTAATGACACACCCACAAATACACACTCTTCATTAGCTCTCCGCTGCCGGTGGAGACCAACACTAACAACAGGGTCTTTTCACATACAGTCCCTTTTAAACAAACCAAACTCCGTCCTCGGTCCTAAAGTGGACCAATAGAAGAGGTTCTCAGTTCTTTTGCCGTCCACAGTCGCTTCATTTGAGAGAGACTCTGAGCTCTCTCTGTTCACACCATACACTAGTTGTGTCTCTCCGCGGTGAGGTCTGTCCTGTCTTTGGGGTTTACCGTCTTGTGAATTTCCTGTTTTATTTTGAAAGGTAACTCTCCTCTGGTTCCAGGTCACTTGCCCTTCCTCTTGGGTCACCGGTCTGACGTCATCCCTGATCCTTGATTGTTTCCACCTGTGGTTCCCTTCATGTGTATATAGTCTGTGTCTTCCCCTCCCTTCATGTGTATATAGTCTGTGTCTTCCCTTCATGTGTATATAGTCTGTGTCTTCCCCTCCCTTCATGTGTATATAGTCCGTGTCTTCCCCTCCCTTCATGTGTGTATAGTCCGTGCCCCCCCCCCCCCTTCATGTGTATATAGTCTGTGTCTTCCCCTCCCTTCATGTGTATATAGTCCGTGTCTTCCCCTCCCTTCATGTGTATATAGTCCGTGTCTTCCCCTCCCTTCATGTGTATATAGTCTGTGTCTTCCCCTCCCTTCATGTGTATATAGTCCGTGTCTTCCCCTCCCTTCATGTGTATATAGTCCGTGTCTTCCCCTCCCTTCATGTGTATATAGTCTGTGTCTTCCCCTCCCTTCATGTGTATATAGTCCGTGTCTTCCCCTCCCTTCATGTGTATATAGTCCGTGTCTTCCCCTCCCTTCATGTGTATATAGTCTGTGTCTTCCCCTCCCTTCATGTGTATATAGTCCGTGTCTTCCCCTCCCTTCATGTGTATATAGTCTGTGTCTTCCCCTCCCTTCATGTGTATATAGTCCGTGTCTTCCCCTCCCTTCATGTGTATATAGTCTGTCTCCCCCTCCCTTCATGTGTGTATAGTCTGTGTCTTCCCCTCCTTCATGTGTATATAGTCCGTGTCTTCCCCTCCCTTCATGTGTATATAGTCCGTGTCTTCCCCTCCCTTCATGTGTATATAGTCTGTGTCTTCCCCTCCCTTCATGTGTATATAGTCTGTGTCTTCCCCTCCCTTCATGTGTATATAGGTCCTGTGTCTTCCCCTCCCTTCATGTGTATATAGTCCGTGTCTTCCCCTCCCTTCATGTGTATATAGTCCGTGTCTTCCCTTCATGTGTATATAGTCTGTGTCTTCCCCTCCCTTCATGTGTATATAGTCTGTGTCTTCCCCTCCCTTCATGTGTATATAGTCCGTGTCTTCCCCTCCCTTCATGTGTATATAGTCCGTGTCTTCCCCTCCCTTCATGTGTATATAGTCCGTGTCTTCCCCTCCCTTCATGTGTATATAGTCTGTGTCTTCCCTTCATGTGTATATAGTCTGTGTCTTCCCCTCCCTTCATGTGTATATAGTCTGTGTCTTCCCCTCCCTTCATGTGTATATAGTCTGTGTCTTCCCCTCCGCGGGCCAGATTGGGCCCACGGGCCTGAGTTTGACACCCCTGCTTTGTGGCACAGGAGGCAGCCCAACATATATATAACAACACACGAGAACACCGTTCCTTCAGAATCACAAAGTAACACCATAAAATAAACGGTGTGATGACAAATCTAACATTTACTCGTGCACGTTCCACCTTCACGTGTGCGAGTTCACCTACGTTCATGTCAGCTGCTGTGACCAAACAGCGGCTGGACGGGGCGCGGTTTGATCGTCGTGCAATCTTCATATCCACAGGCGAGCTCTTCTGGGCGTGCGTCATCTCTTCAACCTTGTCTGGAAGAAGAAGAGGAAGCCGTAATTCATGAGTAATAAAAAAGACGAGCGGGGGGGGTTTGACAGAACTTAAGTTTCTCACGGGCCAAACGCAAGCTCATCATTCACAGCGACTCCTCCCTGTGTTTCCACGCTTAGGTGCAAATGAGACGGAAACAAAGACGGACGAACATCGAAACACGTTTTGGAGGGAGGACAGGAGGACTTTGGTGAAATGCGTCAGGGGGGTGTCCAGCCTCGCAAGCCGTGCACGCTCTTTCCAAACAGCCGACTCAGCAGCATCATCCAACTCTGGGGGGCGTTCCCTCACCGCATGTAAAGAATGAGGAATGAACGTGAGGTCAAGGTCAAGTTTGCCGTTATCTTTCTTTTGAGTCTGCAACGTGGGAAAGGTGTCAACGGCAAATTTGGCCCAAGTGAACGTCCCTCTGGTGTGATGATGCCGGCGGGTAGAGTCCACCCAGAGAAGCTACATGCTAGCCCTGAACTAGCCTCTTACTGTGTGACCTCCCTGGATAGCTGTGTTTAGGATGGAGAAAGCTTCCATGCATTAGGGGAGTGATTACTTAGAGTGACTTGGAAAACAATCCTCTTCTTCTGCGCATCTACACACAGAGGAGAGGAGTGGGGGGGGGGGGGGGGGGGGAGGAAAGGGGAGGAGAGGAGCATCAATGACCTGAACTACTGTTACAGCTGAAAACACACACACACACACACACACACACACGCACGCACGAAAACACACAAGCACGCAGGCATACACACGAACACACACACACACACACACACACACGCACACAAACGTACGCACGCACGCACGCACGCAGGCACGCAGGCACGCACAAATACACACAAACACATGCACGCACGCACACACGCACGCACACACACACGCACACAAACGCACGCAAACACGCACGCACGCACGTACACACGCACGCACACACGCACGCACAAATACACACAAACACACGCACGCACACAAACACACACACGTACAAACACACGCAGGCACGCACACACACACATACACACACACACGCACGCACGCACAAACACACTCACACACACGCACGCACACACACACACACACACGCACGCACTCACAAACACACTCACACACAAACACACTCTCACACACACACACACACACACACACACACACAAAACAGGAGAAATGCACATTTCCTCGCTCTCCCACTTGGATTGCTGCTACAGCAAATCAGACGACATGCAACACGGTTGCCCTGGAAACCTGTAAGTGAAACATTTCCTGGAATAAACCTCCCCCTCCTCAAACACACACACACACACACACACACACACACACACACACACACACACACACACACACACATGAACAAACAGTGACTTACAGTAACAGTGTGGGTTTTTCCTGCTCTCATTTGCACAAACACACCCTCACATCAAGGCCGGGCGACGTAAAGGCGATAAAATCCGTTTGATTGCATTGTTTTCTTTTTCTACAGCGACGCAGTGCAGCGTGCTGTGTTCAGCTGAACTTTAGTTGGAAGACCCGTTTCCACAACGCAACACACTGGACGAGGAACAACCGACATGAAGCTGAACAGGGACAGGTCGTAAAAGTCCAGCAGTAACGAGTGGGTCTGGTGCAGTGCAGGGCTACTGCATGTGTGCATGTGTGTGTGCGTGTGTGTGTGCGCGTGTGTTGCATGTGTGCGTGTGTGTGTGTGTGCATGTGTGCGTGTGCGTGTGTGCGTGTGTGCATGTGTGTGTGTGCGTGTGTGCGTGTGTGTGTGCGTGTGCATGTGTGCGTGTGTGTGCATGTGTGCGTGTTTGCGTGTGTGCATGTGTGCATGTGTGTGTGTGCGTGTGGGCGTGTGTGTGTGGGCGTGTGTGTGTGTGCGTGTGCATGTGTGCGCATGAGTGCGTGTGTGTGTGTTTGTGCATGTGTGTGCGTGCGTGTGCGTGTGTGCGTCTCCTCCTCCTCCTCCTCCTCCTCCTCCTCCTCCTCCTCCTCCTCCTCCTCCTCCTCCTCCTCCTCCTCCTCCTCCTCCTCCTCCTCCTCCTCCTCCTCCTCTCTCTCTTCTTCTTCTTCTTCTTCTTCTTCTTCTTCTTCTTCTTCTTCTTCTTCTTCTTCTTCTTCTTCTTCTTCTTCTTCTTCTTCTTCTTCTTCTTCTTCTTCTTCTTCTTCTTCTTCTTCTTCTTCTTGCCACCATCATTGCTGTCATTGTCATATCACCTTAGCTTGTTTCTACTACTCTGTTGTATTAACTGTCTTAACATATACGTTATATTCACATTACTATAGATGTTATTATAGTTACTGTAAGTGTGTCTCTCTCTGTCCATCTGTCCGTCTTTTCTCTCTCTCTCTCTCCTTCTCTTCCTCTCTCCGGTGCAGACAGATGTGCGTCCTCCACAGAGCTGGGTCTGTCTGACGTTCCTGTCTGTTATAGGGAAGGTTTTCGTCTCCACCGTACTCTACGGGGGAATTGTTGGGTCTCTGTAAATCCTAAATAAGTCATAGAGTGTGGTCTTTACCTATTCTGTAAAGTGTCCTGAGATAACCTTTGTTATGATTTGGCACTGTAAATAAAATAGAATTGGATTGAATTGAAATTCTCCCAGATATAAAAGCATTTGTTGTTGCTGCTGCTAATGTTTAGGAAGCACTCTGACTCCACACACACACACACACACACACACACACACACACACACACACACACACACACACACACACGGTGAAACATCTGAACCGAGTCAGAAGGAAGAAGACGACGACGACACAACCATCTGCGATCGTGGAAGAGGACGGAGGAGCTGAAACATCTGTCGGACGACATTAACGCATGCACCAAGGACAAGATCTCATGCAAACACACACTACGGCTGTACAGCAACACCAGAGTGTCAAAAGCATCAAAGTGCTTGTAGAAATATAAAAAAAGTCAACAAACAGATCAGTGTTAGTTCATCACAGTGGGGTGAGGCGACACACGTGGACGTGTGGAGACACTGGATGGGACGTAAACATGCCTGCGGACACTTACCACCTTTCTTTTTCCGTAGAGTGGCTGAGGGAGGGGGACAGAGAGAGATGACTGAGTCTTTAAAGCATTAAAAAAGACGCCGCCCTTCACACAAGATGAATAATAAATAAATATATATTTGCTAAAAGAGTTCAGTCCGCGGATTTCTCATCTATTTAAATGTGTCCTCCTGCGGCAGGTGTTGTGTTGTGTTGTGTGCACATTCACACTCACACATTAAAACACAAACGCACGTTGGACTCAGCAACACCGCCAACAGGAAGCTATTACTTCCATGAATTTATAAAGTGAAGAATCAAAATGCAAATGTGTCAAGTAAGCAGCTCGAGAGGAAACCTGCTGACGGGAGTTTCTTTCCTGTCAGCGGTTTCCTCCCGAACAGGTCGACGTCGTCTCCTGTCGTTCATTTATTCATCCCCCTTTCATCTCTCCCCTGCCTGTTCGCACACCTTTGACACTCTGATCGATCCAGAGGAGAGTTCGGTAAAGCACAGGGTGCTTTTTCAGAACCGTGCACCAACACACCTGCAACTAACCACGTGTTCATGGTTGACTCGTGTTCTCTTAAGGATTCAAATACTCATTTAAATTCGTAGAACTAGTGATTGGTAACGTAGTGATTGGTAACGCAGTGATTGGTAACGTAGTCATTGGTAACGTAGTCATTGGTAACGTAGTGATTGGTAACGCAGTCATTGGTAACGTAGTCATTGGTAACGTAGTCATTGGTAACGTAGTCATTGGTAACGTAGTCATTGGTAACATACTGATTGGTAACGTAGTGATTGGTAACGCAGTGATTGGTAACGCAGTGATTGGTAACGTACTGATTGGTAACGTAGTGATTGGTAACGTAGTGATTGGTAACGTAGTCATTGGTAACGTAGTCATTGGTAACGTAGTCATTGGTAACATACTGATTGGTAACGTAGTCATTGGTAACGTAGTGATTGGTAACGCAGTGATTGGTAACGTAGTCATTGGTAACGCAGTGATTGGTAACGCAGTGATTGGTAACGCAGTGATTGGTAACGTAGTCATTGGTAACGTAGTGATTGGTAACGCAGTGATTGGTAACGTGGTGATTGGTAACGCAGTGATTGGTAACGTAGTGATTGGTAACATAGTGATTGGTAACATAGTCATTGGTAACGTAGTCATTGGTAACGCAGTGATACGTAGTCATTGGTAACGTAGTGATTGGTAACGTAGTCATTGGTAACGTAGTCATTGGTAACGCAGTGATTGGTAACGTAGTGATTGGTAACATAGTGATTGGTAACGCAGTGATTGGTAACGTAGTCATTGGTAACGTAGTGATTGGTAACGTAGTCATTGGTAACGTAGTCATTGGTAACGCAGTGATTGGTAACGTAGTGATTGGTAACGCAGTGATTGGTAACGCAGTGATTGGTAACATAGTGATTGGTAACGTAGTGATTGGTAACGTAGTGATTGGTAACGTAGTGATTGGTAACGCAGTGATTGGTAACGTAGTGATTGGTAACGTAGTCATTGGTAACGTAGTCATTGGTAACGTAGTCATTGGTAACGTAGTGATTGGTAACGTAGTCATTGGTAACGTAGTGATTGATAACGTAGTGATTGGTAACGTAGTGATTGGTAACGTAGTCATTGGTAACGTAGTCATTGATAACGTAGTGATTGGTAACGTAGTGATTTGTAACGTAGTCATTGATAACGTAGTGATTGGTAACGTAGTGATTGGTAACGTAGTGATTGGTAACGTAGTGATTGGTAACGCAGTGATTGGTAACGCAGTGATTGGTAACGCAGTGATTGGTAACGTAGTGATCGGTAACGTAGTGATTGGTAACGTAGTCATTGGTAACATAGTGATTGGTAACGTAGTGATTGGTAACGTAGTCATTGGTAACGCAGTGATACGTAGTCATTGGTAACGTAGTCATTGGTAACGTAGTCATTGGTAACGTAGTCATTGGTAACGCAGTGATTGGTAACGCAGTGATTGGTAACGCAGTGATTGGTAACGTAGTCATTGGTAACGTAGTGATTGGTAACGCAGTGATTGGTAACGTAGTGATTGGTAACGCAGTGATTGGTAACGTAGTGATTGGTAACATAGTGATTGGTAACATAGTCATTGGTAACGTAGTCATTGGTAACGCAGTGATACGTAGTCATTGGTAACGTAGTGATTGGTAACGTAGTCATTGGTAACGTAGTCATTGGTAACGCAGTGATTGGTAACGTAGTGATTGGTAACATAGTGATTGGTAACGCAGTGATTGGTAACGTAGTCATTGGTAACGTAGTGATTGGTAACGTAGTCATTGGTAACGTAGTCATTGGTAACGCAGTGATTGGTAACGTAGTGATTGGTAACGCAGTGATTGGTAACGCAGTGATTGGTAACATAGTGATTGGTAACGTAGTGATTGGTAACGTAGTGATTGGTAACGCAGTGATTGGTAACGTAGTGATTGGTAACGTAGTCATTGGTAACGTAGTCATTGGTAACGTAGTCATTGGTAACGTAGTGATTGGTAACGTAGTCATTGGTAACGTAGTGATTGATAACGTAGTGATTGGTAACGTAGTCATTGGTAACGTAGTCATTGGTAACGTAGTCATTGGTAACGTAGTCATTGATAACGTAGTGATTGGTAACGTAGTGATTTGTAACGTAGTCATTGATAACGTAGTGATTGGTAACGTAGTGATTGGTAACGTAGTGATTGGTAACGCAGTGATTGGTAACGCAGTGATTGGTAACGCAGTGATTGGTAACGCAGTGATTGGTAACGTAGTGATTGGTAACGTAGTCATTGGTAACGTAGTGATTGGTAACGTAGTGATTGGTAACGTAGTGATTGGTAACGTAGTGATTGGTAACGTAGTCATTGGTAACGCAGTGATACGTAGTCATTGGTAACGTAGTCATTGGTAACGTAGTCATTGGTAACGTAGTCATTGATAACGTAGTGATTGGTAACGTAGTGATTGGTAACGCAGTGATTGGTAACGTAGTGATTGGTAACGTAGTCATTGGTAACGTAGTGATTGGTAACGTAGTCATTGGTAACGTAGTCATTGGTAACGTAGTCATTGGTAACGTAGTCATTGATAACGTAGTCATTGGTAACGTAGTCATTGGTAACGTAGTGATTGGTAACGTAGTGATTGGTAACGTAGTCATTGGTAACGTAGTCATTGATAACGTAGTGATTGGTAACGTACTGATTGGTAACGTAGTCATTGGTAACGTAGTGATTGGTAAAGCAGTGATTGGTAACGTAGTCATTGGTAACGTAGTGATTGGTAACGTAGTCATTGATAACGTAGTGATTGGTAACGTACTGATTGGTAACGTAGTCATTGGTAACGTAGTGATTGGTAAAGCAGTGATTGGTAACGTAGTCATTGGTAACGTAGTGATTGGTAACGTAGTCATTGGTAACGCAGTGATACGTAGTCATTGGTAACGTAGTGATTGGTAACGTACTGATTGGTAATGTAGGGCCTCATTTATAAATCTTGCGTGGAAACGCGCGCAGATCTGAGCGCAGAATCGGTCGTAGGACAGGACCCACGTGTGATTTATGAAACATTCGTATCCGACCGATCTCAGCGTACGAATGAGCGGGCCTTGATAAACGCTGCGGCTGAGTTCGATCGTCATTAACACGTTACGCCCTTAAATATTCCTGGTTCGAGGCCTCGCCCACTGAGGTCAAACACGGAGAGAAGGAACGCTGTCACTTAGTTCTGTAGGAAACGCTGCTACACTTTAACACTGTTATCACTTATTTACTTTGTACCTATTATATTTAACATGCTGCTAAACTGCACGCTGCATATTGTTGTATATTGTATAAACCTGCGTTTAACCACGATGCCCGTTGCACTCTGTCACAGCTAGTTATTGTTTGACCTATTTTATGCGTCACTCGTTTATTAGTTAACTGCTCACTCTCTTTGCACCACGTCAGAGCAGCAAATGCAAACGCCGCCGCCTCACATTAAGAACGTCGGACTGTTGGAAGGTGTGGTGGCGTTTATGAAAGCGAAGACTTTAGGCTGACGCGTACAAACACCAGGCTCTGCGTGTCTCACCGGCTTTACTTTACGGTTTCCAGGAGAAACCCTGGTACAGTCTCCCCTCTCGTCTCTTTCCTACTCGCTCCCTCCCATGCTGCCTTCCCTCCTTCCCTTCCTTCCTTCCTTCATCCTTACGTGGCCTCCTGTGTCTCAGAAACGCTGACTGTCCTGTCTGTCAGGAGGTATTAGGGGCGACGCAGCACTTTTTATACAGCGCACAGAGGGTCCTGTGAAGGGGTCCTCACCACACACACACACACACAGATACAAACACATAAAGGACAGGGATGGTACTCGTATACTGATGTCATATGTGCGGGTGCAGGGGTCTTTAGAAGCAAGTCCGTCATGCACAAGGTCAAAGGAGACGAGCGAGGAGGAAGAGCACTTTTCCAGAGGCGAACCAAAGCAAAATGAGCAAACGATGGAGAGTGAAACTGCATCAGCCTGAGGAGAAGCTGCATTCAGCCGCTGAGCGCTGGGCGATGTTGCAATAAAGCAAAATGGAGGTCAAACGGGTTACGCAGCATTGACTGCTTACCTTTATCCACTATTGAGAGATTAACCAATCACCGAGAATAAGAAGGAGGAACAAAGAGAGAGAGAGGAGCCGTTAGACACGAAGCTCTGTAACGACATCGGGAGGAAGAGTGAAACCACGGCGCTCTTACCGAGTTCCTCCAGTTCAGACGTCATGGACTTGGAGCGCATGGACAGGGCCGTGGTCGGGGCTCTCTTTGGTGGCGGAGGAGCTGAGGGAGACACACACACTCAGGGTTAAAACACATTTCATTGGGTTTCACATCTTCTCATGGATTGTGTTCATGCTTGATGGTTAGTAGGTACGGTCTTGCTTTTCTTCGACGTCGATTTTCAAAAGATTTCGCACCAGGAAAAACAAACTTTACGCGTCTCAACCTCGACAGAAGCAGCGAGTACCAGATCCGCTGCTGCTGTTCTTACCTTTCACAATAAAAAGCCTGTTCAGCAGATCTGGCGGAACCGCTATAAATATTCGCAGGCGAGCATTTCGCATTTACGTGTGATTTAATCTTCACTTTTCAACAAGTAATGTCAAAAAAACTACAACTGATCAGGAATAAAGCTGCACGTGGAGCTCTCTCATGTGGGTTCAGGTCAAAAGTCATCCGGATAAACAAACAAAGAAAACGTTAAGCTATGACTCCATCGGAAACTTCTAGCTATACGCCGTTAATTACAAAGCTAGCATGCGAATCAGTGCCACTACAGTGAGCTAATATGAAACGACGGAGCTGGAACACACATTTAATGGTTCTGGGAGTGAAAATATTTTGTTTTTCAGAAGAGCAGACAGGTCTGAAAACGAGGCCGGTGTGCATGCAGGACATGCTAACGACAGCATCAGCTGATGTGGTGATCACCGGGACGAGGGAGAAACAAGGTCGGACCCTAACTCCTTATTTATGCTGTGAGACCAAGCCCCACCCCCACCACAGCGACTTCCTGTTTGCTCCAATCAGGAAGCTCCGTCAGCGTCAGTTCTCTGAGTGTCCACTAGGGGCAGGCTTCATAACAGAGCAGTTTCTCATTGAGCCCCATGTTAAACAGGCCGTTTACACAGCATCATTAAACCTGTTTAAGGACAAAAGAACATTCTAGTCTGTGTGTTTAGCTCAGGTCTCCATGACAACACTGAGGGGGAGGGGCTAGTTTTTATTTTATTGGAGGTTAAAGTTTATGAATAATTAGGGGCGTGGCCTCTTGAGTGACAGCTAGCCTCTGGCCCTCACTTCTCCTCGGAGGTAAACGTCAGCCAGATGGACGTATGCCCCTCCCCCCAACGTCACATACATGCCCTTTTTTTGGTCGAGGAAATGAGGCGGAAGATGGAGACTCCCGTAGGCGAGGATCAAGTTGAGAGAACGGACCTCGACGGAGACGCTACGTCTGTTTTTATACAGTGTGTGTGTGAGAGACTCGCAGGTTCAAGTTCACACTGTTCATTCGCTCTGAAAGTTCGACAGGCCTTTGGTGCCTAGTTACGGTTGCTAACGTAGAAGTGGACGGATATGCTGCCTTTACTAAAACGTGGCAGCTTTATGGGACATATCTGCACATCTGGCTCTGTGTAATATTTGTCGCTTGCACTGTGAACAAGGAGTAAGTCGGGTTTCTCTCTGCCTCTGAGACACACTGTTACATAACACGTCATTAGTCAGCATGCTGCCTCACTGCGGACTGTGGTATTTTAATACATCTGTAAGAAGGTTTCACTACAGCTGTGTCCTGCTGCTCCACACCTGAAGCTCCTCATTACCATTACACTTTAATCCGTGCGTGCTTTTGTATCGGAGGACAACGCTGAACAGCGAACATCCCGCTCAGACCTTACCGTAGCCCTGTGAAAGGAAGCGTGACACGTTTTTTTCCGTACCTTTTTTGCGCGCCGTGTCGTCCGGGTCCAGATTCCGGCTCACCGTCACCACCTTGATCAGGAGCCGGTTGCCCCCCTGGCGGATCATGTTGACCACCTGTCTGTGGCCCACCTTCACCACATTCTCCTGGTTTACCTGAAACAAAGACACAGCGGCGGAGTCGTTAATGGATGGACACACCTCGAGGACTCGCAGGAAGCTGCACAGCGTCACGAAGACGGGCACGAGTATAATTCGTATAACTGGCGTCAGCTGGAAGAGGCAAAGGAAAAGAAACTAGAACTTCCTGAACACAACAAAATATACTCTGTGATTTTCTCAGATCAGAATCAGAAAACCTTTAATGTTTAACGCAGACGGGGAAATTCTTTTGTCACAGCAGCAAAAGAAAATTACAAAATAAGATAAAAAATAGCAAAAATAAGCAATAAAGTTAAATTTAAAAAAGGAAGAAATGGAAAATAGACATATATACATATTGACATGATATAGTGCAGTTGTTCTTGTTTGGTTTGTTTTGTAATAATGTGATATGGAGTGAATAAATATGATTAAATAAGTCCAAATAAACAGAAGTGACCTTAGTACAGGCATGTTGCACAGTGCAGGGTACAGGATGAGGTCAGTAGTCTATTGGGAGCAGTGCTGATTGAGAGGACTGTAATTTCATTTTTTGCATTTTGTATGTCATGCATATTGCAATTTTTGACAATAAAACTGACTTGACTTGACTTGACTTAAAGTCTGACAGCAGCAGGAAGGAAGGACCTGCGGTACCTCTCCTTCGCACACTTAGGGTGCATCAGTGTGTTGCTGAAGGAGCTGCAGTACCTCTCCTTCACACACTTAGGGTGCATCAGTCTGTTGCTGAAGGAGCTGCGGTACCTCTCCTTCGCACACTTAGGGTGCATCAGTCTGTGGCTGAAGGAGCTGCCCAGTGCTGTGAGAGTGACCTGCAGGGGGTGGGACTCCTGCACCAGCAGCCATGACGCTTGTCCAGCATCCTGCTCTCTCCCACCACCTGCACTGAGTCCCCAGGGCGTCCCAGGATGGAGCCGGCCTTATTGATAAGTTTATCAAGTCTCCTCCTGTCTGCGGCCGACATGCTGCTGCTCCAGCAGACTACTCCATAGAAAATGGCTGATGCCACCACAGAGTCATAGAAGGTCTACTTCCTGATTTAACAGGAAGTAGAGCAGGTGACCATGAGAGCTCCGACTGTGAGTTCATCACAGTCAGACATCATGAAATATGTTTCAAGGCTTTGCTACAACATTCAGTTCGGTGCTGAAAGGGTTTTTTATTAGAAAAGCTGCAACAAAAACGTTTTAAAGCAACATTCCTGGACTTTTATCGCATGAAAACACAAAACAGCGTCGGTGGAAAGCAGCAAGAGAAACAAGAGGAACACAACACACGCAGCAGACAAGACGCTCTGTCGTCGTCGTCGACTCATCAAAGTGACAAATGATGTGGCGAGAATCTGGCCAACCACGGGGAAGAGGGAGGGGCCAACGTTCAGGGAACAAATACGGATCGGAACCACAATCGTCTCCCTCAGAGTTCCTCAATTTCTTTTATCAATGCATGTTTTTTGTGACAGTTCGGTGCAAAACAAAGACGTCAAACTCTGCGTCTCTGCTCCTGGGAACAAGAAGGAGTCACGACCTGAGGGATCAAACATCAGGATTGTTGACCTTTGACCTTTTGGACAGGAAGGGTCGTCATCGTTTTATCCTGTCATCCTGACATTTGAGTGAAACGTTGTCAGCCAATTAGAAAGTCTCGAGTTATGAGGTCACAGTGACCTTTGACCTCCATCATCCAATCAGTTCATCGTCTTTGAATCCAAATCCACATTTGAAGGGTTCCTCAGATATTTTGTGCACGTTCAACGGGACAATGACCACGACCTTTGACCTCCACAATCTAGTTGAGTTCATTTTTGAGTCTAAGGGCGCCCTCCCACTGTGCCTCCGTCCCGTGCCCCGTGCTTTAGGGTCCTTGTCCCCCCCTCCAGGCCCGTTTGTACTCACACTACCTGGGCCTCGGAGAATGCTTCTTGCTGCCTATACGTCATCACGCCGTAACACGTCACACGCATTGATGACGTCATGGCGATGCGTGGCTTTGTTTCCAGATCTTTCCGTAGACCTCGGAGTTTTTGTGCGTCTTGTCGACTGTTTTTGAATCTTTTCATCGACCAAATCTGCAGTAAACACTCCACCTCCGCATCACACCAACGTGAACCTTTCACCGCCATTGTTTGAAATGTCCGCGCATGGTCCCTCCTTCTTTTTTCTACGTCCCAACAGGCGCACAGGAAATGACCTCAGAACTGCCGTAGGCCTCGTGCTCGTGCACGTGCGCACGCTCGTGCTCGTACATGTGCAAACGGCTCCGCTAAAGCCCACCTCTTTCAAGCGGGCAGTGCGAGAACCAGTCCATCTGGAGGAGTCAGGTTAAGAAAGGAAGAAGGCTGAACGACTCGATTTGAAACCTGACCACGGATACGTAAACGTGTTAATGGCGCTTTCTTCCCGTCCTGCTGCCAATCCTCATAATTCCAATATTCATGTTTGTGGCGGCGGGGGGAGCAGAGGGAGCGACGGCCGCTGCCCTCACGGCCGCTGCCCTCACAGTCGCTGCCCTCACAGCCGCTGCCCTCACAGGCGCTGCCCTCACAGACGCTGCCCTCACAGTCGCTGCCCTCACAGTCGCAGCCCTCACAGGCGCTGCCCTCACAGTCGCTGCCCTCACAGTCTCTGCCCTCACAGTCTCTGCCCTCACAGTCGCTGCCCTCACAGTCTCTGCCCTCACAGTCTCTGCCCTCACAGTCGCTGCCCTCACAGTCGCTGCCCTCACAGGCGCTGCCCTCACGGTCGCTGCCCTCACGGTC
>NC_139826.1:39997909-40005409 GCF_963691815.1 Echiichthys vipera | reverse complement strand
CACACACACACGCGCACACACACACACACACACACACACACACACACGCGCACACACACACTCACACACTCACACACACACACACACACACACACACACACTCACGTGAACATACACACACACTCACTCACAGGAGAGAGCAGAGGTTGGGTTCAGCTTTCTTGTCATTTCGTCATTTTGACTAAAAAGTCGTAAAAAGTCCATCGTAATGCAGCTTTATCTGTTGATAACAAGATGTATTTAATAATAAAAATTCGCTCATTTTCATCTTTTAATTTAAAATAACTGATCTACAGAACAGGTGTTTACAGGGTTTCTGCTCTGCACATTTGACATTTTTCATTAAATGTCATAAAGTCGCAATTTCACGACCGTGCAACGTGTTCTCGTGAGCAGGTTCGTAGGATGTCGCATGAAAGGTGAGTTTGATATCTTAGATCTTTTATATGTTTCATGTAAAGCACTTTGAATTACCTTGTTGTTGAAAAGTACAAATGAACTCGCCTTCCCTTGCCTAAGGGCGCCCTCCCACTGTGCGTGCGTCCCGTGCCCCGTGCTTTAGGGTCCTTGTCCCCCCCTCCAGGCCCGTTTGTACTCACACTACCTGGGCCTCGGAGAATGCTTCTTGCTGCCTATACGTCATCACGCCGTAACACGTCACACGCATTGATGACGTCATGGCGATGCGTGGCTTTGTTTCCAGATCTTTCCGTAGACCTCGGAGTTTTTGTGCGTCTTGTCGACTGTTTTTGAATCTTTTCATCGACCAAATCTGCAGTAAACACTCCACCTCCGCATCACACCAACGTGAACCTTTCACCGCCATTGTTTGAAATGTCCGCGCATGGTCCCTCCTTCTTTTTTCTACGTCCCAACAGGCGCACAGGAAATGACCTCAGAACCGCTGTAGGCCTCGTGCTCGTACACGTGCGCACGCTCGTGCTCGTACACGTGCAAACGTGCTTTACTAAAGCCCACCTCTCCCAAACGGGCCGTGGACGGCAAGCGTGCTGCTCCTAGACGCGGTACGGTTGCACTCACACTGGTCAAAGGAACCAGACTTTAGCTGTGAAACGTGTTTGGGCACGGTACGGAGGCACAGTGTGAGCGGCCCTGACTGAGGGTCCAAGGACAATGGTCGCTTTTGCTGTTGGTGTAGAGTCAGGCACCTAAACTACCATCATGACCCGTCACCTTCTGTTGGACATGAGCAGCACTTGGTAAGGGTTTGATAAGGCGTTGTTTGGTTTAGTGCGTCTGGGACGTGAACGGCCACGGGGAGAGTGAATCATGAGGGCGACGGAGAGAAAAGCTAAACACCGACCGTGCCGTTACTTTTCACATCAACACCACGAGAAACAAGTGAATGATGCCAAAGAAAGACCTAATTCACTCTGATGGAGCTCCACTGCGCGTCTGTAACTAACTGGGAGAGAATCAATGCTCCGCCGATCAGTTACACGCGGACGATTAGTGATATCGATTAACCTCCACGGTCATTGATGAGGGAGTGACGGAGTGCACTGCTGAAGCCTGAAGGCCATAAACTGCCACGACCGACAACGAGGAGAAAGAAAAACAGCTTTGAAGCAGCAGTTTTACAGCTGAGCATTTACTGTTTAATCAATACCACGCACACACACACACACACACACACACACACACACACACACACGCACGCACACTACAATATGCATGTCAGAGCCGTCCCCCTGTCAGATGGAGCAGAAGGGCCTCTTCAGAAGCCATTATCATTATCATACGCATAACAGTGGTTCCACAACGTTACGCATCACCCGGCCCTTTCAGCCGAACACGCCCTGAATCCATCCCATCGCTAAATCCAATCTCATCTCGTGCGAGCTTTCCTAACTCGTTCCCTGACAGCCGCTTATCTGATTAATCAATTACGTTCTGACCTATTCGAGCGCTGTGATGATGACACGCCGCTAATCCGGGCTGTGGGAGCGGGCGGGCGCAGGGCTCAGCCGATCGCTCTTCAGTAACAGGAATACAGACGAGAGGACACTCGAGGTGAACTCCATCGCAGCCTTCAGCTTCATCGTTCCTCCATTGAAAGGGAGAAGTCCTGATCTCCTGCTGCACGTTCAGGAGGGAGGCTCCTTTGGGCCGGACGGACACAGATGCGCTGGTTACGGACGTTTTTTCTCCGCGGTTTTATTTTGATGAAGTATTTTTTTCCTTCGCAGACATAAACACGTTCACCCCTGCTTCCTCACAAAGCTCAGAGTTCAGCAGGAAGGACCCCGAGCCCACTGGTGCTCAGGCTTTTAGAGGAGGAGACCCCCCATCCAGACAGACCAGGTCACAAGGTCACAGACAGGCTCACAAGGTCACAGACAGGGTCACAAGGTCACAGACCAGGTCACAAGGTCACAGACAGGGTCACAAGGTCACAGACAGGGGCACAAGGTCACAGACAGGATCACAAGGTCACAGACAGGGTCACAAGGTCACAGACAGGGTCACAAGGTCACAGACAGGGTCACAAGGTCCCAGACAGGGTCACAAGGTCACAGACAGGATCACAAGGTCACAGACAGGGTCACAAGGTCACAGACAGGGTCACAAGGCCTTGGTTGGGTGGCGTCTTTAGACCAAACACAACATGCCTCAGGTCTCTAACACAGGGTCCACACAGGCCAAGGTCTCTAAAACAGGGTCCACACAGGCCAAGGTCTCTAACACAGGGTCCACACAGGCCAAGGTCTCTAAAACAGGGTCCACACAGGCCAAGGTCTCTAACACAGGGTCCACATAGGCCAAGGTCTCTAAAACAGGGTCCACATAGGCCAAGGTCTCTAAAACAGGGTCCACATAGGCCAAGGTCTCTAACACAGGGTCCACATAGGCCAAGGTCTCTAAAACAGGGTCCACACAGGCCAAGGTCTCTAAAACAGGGTCCACATAGGCCAAGGTCTCTAAAACAGGGTCCACACAGGCCAAGGTCTCTAACACAGGGTCCACACAGGCCAAGGTCTCTAACACAGGGTCCACACAGGCCAAGGTCTCTAAAACAGGGTCCACACAGGCCAAGGTCTCTAACACAGGGTCCACATAGGTCCATAGTCCTGAGTTCTCTGTAGAAACAGGATGTACAGAAGCACAGATCTGCCATTACACCGTCATGAGGCCGTTATTTACGTTTTCCATTAAACACAAACGAGCTCTGCACCGGTCACATGATCAGGTTCAACAGAGGAGACACTGAACTGCGTCTGACCGGACAAAACTAGGATTATGAATTACAAATTCCCACAAACAGTATCCAGGACAGATGCCCCCACAGAGAAATCAGTGTCAGCCAATCAGATCAGTGACTCCTTCGTCATTTAACAATAATATTTAGAGGAAGAATCCTTCACTTTTAAAATAAGTGTAACATCAGTCATCAAACCGTGCTTTCAGGGACGTGTCTGACAAAAGATGCAAAATAACGTAAAGAGGAGAAACAGTCAAAGAGATGAGACCAGGGTTCGATAACCAATGTGACGAGTCTCACTTTAAAAGAAGGAACATTTATTGAACTTAACAAAGGCGTCTCCAGCAACACGGAGCTGTCCGCGGATAAGAACTAGCTGTGAACGCAGCAGCCCGCACCGGCCGACACGAGACACCATTACTTCCCTTTGTGCGGTAAAGACAGAAGTGATGAAATGCAAAGAAACATACATTCAAACACACGCACACGCACACGCACACACACACACACACACACACACACACACACACACACACACACACACACACACACACACACACACACACACACACACACCTGTATATGCCTGCATACCTTCACCCACACATAAAAGGAGCATCAGCATTGATCAGCATCTGCATCTTAGACTGGGGGGCTGGGGGGGGGGGGGGGCTCTCTGGATTCTGTGCGTGCGTGTGTGTGTGTGTGTGTGTGTGTGTGTTTTCCCCTTGTAGGAAGCTGGAGTACATCAAAGCAGGCTCATTAAATACAGGAATATACTGTGTGTGTGTGTGTGTGTGTGTGTGTGTGTGTGTGTGTGTGTGTGTGTGTGTGTGTGTGTGTGTGTGTGTGTGTGTGTGTGTGTGTGTGTGTGTGTGTGTGTGTGTGTGTGTGTGTGTGTGTGTGTGTGTGTGTGTGTGTGTGTGCAGAAGAATAAAGCGAAGGATTGAAATAGGATGAGAGGGGGCAGGGAAGATGGAGACGAGAGTTTTATTCTGATGACTCAGAGTCGTAGTTAGAAGAGTCTTGACTCATGAATCATGTCGCTGAATATCAAACTGACGATGAGAGCACATGTTAGGCCACGCACACACACACACACACACACACACACACACACACACACACACACACACACACACACACACACACACACACACACACACACACACACACACACACACACACACACACACACACACACACACACACACACACTCAAGTCCTTCTCTTGAAATACACTCCGGCCGCTCGCACACTGACACTACGATGTGGACGCACAGCCCGGGTGCCACCGACAGAGTCATCTATCGTTCAGGTCACTAAAGAGAAGTGAGGAGACGGGGGAGCGACGCCGGCGGCCCCGACAGAAGCAGACGAGCCTCTCGTGCGGCGCGGGAGGACGTCACTGATGGATGAGTTGGCTCTGTCCCACTGGCACAGATCCAAACAGGAGACGGAGCAGCGACCGACGGGCACGAACCCACGCCAGCGTCACGGCCCCTGAGCTCGCACCCACTCACCCTGACACGCCAGCCCTCAGGGAGCAGACGCTCTCTTTACCTTGGACTGAAATCTGCGTCTTCGATTCAGTCACAATTACAAGTTAAAGGCTCAAACCACAAGGACGTAGAGTACTTTCTCTAGGGCCCGACCCAAATGGGACTGTTTTCTACGAGGATTGTGGAAATATGAAACCGCAGAGGTGCTCAGAACGCTGCTTACCTCAACAAATAACTTTATTAAAGAATATTTAACATCATTACACATTATAAATACATACACATGAAAGAAATAACTACACAAAGAGCCGTATTGTGTGTGCAAACTACGTGATGACACCATTATATGAAGAGCTCTTTGCCAAAACGAGATAAAAGCCAAATTAAAAAAAACGAGTGTGTCATGCCACTTTGCTGTTTACAGAACCTTTTCACTGCTTCATCAGTGTTTCTGCCAAATCGCTTTATTTCCTTGTTTAAAATGGTCTCAAGATGCAGTTCCTTTCCAAAATGACACTTAACAACCAAAACCAAACAAATACTGACTGAAAATGACTGAAAATAGATGCAAATCAACTAAAAATCGACGTAAAAACGCCACAAAAGGTGCAAAATTACCAAAAGTGGATGCAAAACCATCACAAAGGAATGCAAAATGACTACAAAATGACCTAAAGCTATTACAAAGAGAAACGAAATGACACTAAACAACCAAAACCAAACAAATAGTGACTACAAATGACTCAAAATGACCACAAATAAATGCAAATCAACTAAAAACACCACGAAAATGTGACAAAATTACTAAAAACAGATGCAAAATACCACAAAAACTGAAAGAAACGACTAAAAACAGATGAAAACATTAGAAAAACAACTAAAAACAGATGAAAAACCCACAAAAAAGTGAAAAAATTACTATAAACTGCTGAAAACTCTCGACCAATCAGAACTCAGTGAGCGTTGTATGCGATCCAACATGGCGGCGCTCTGAAGCAGGAGAGTTTTTTTTGTGTCGTCCGTCCGTTCAACACGTTCAGACTGAGCCATAAAAACAATTTAGACAAGTTACACTGAATATGAACGAAATGTGTGGGTAAAAAATGTGATTTTCCTAAAAAAGAGCTCCTCAGATGTTGTGTAACATGATACGTGGGGTGCTAAGAAAATAGTCATTATAAGTTATAATAAGGAAGGAAATAAATGTTTTTAACTTAACTTAATAATATTCAACAAGACAGAACTAAAACTGGCAACACTGGCAACCAACACTTCAGCAGCGGAGAGCTCTCATTCAGCCACAGCTAGAAACAACACAACACACACAACACGTCCAAAACGCTCAATGAAGTGCATTTATTCCATTTATTCTGCATAATCAGGAAACTGTGCACCGATCAGAGCTGCAACGACTGTCCAGTGAAGCGATCGACGGAAAAGTAGTCGCTCATAACGCTGTTTTCAGCCTCTAATATATGTAGAGTAGCTGCTTTTCTCTGTTTTACATGTGAAACTGAGTGAGTTTGGGTTCAAGACCGACAGAACATGACGTTTAAAGACAGTCTGGGACAAACTGGGACGGACATTTTGGAATATTCTCTGCCATTTTATAGACCCAAGGACAAATCAGCCAATCAATGAAAATCGATGTCCTCCCCTGTCCTCCTGTGTCCTCCTGTGTCCTCCCCTGCCCTCCCATGTCCTCCCGTGTCCTCCCCTGTCCTCCTGTGTCCTCCCGTGTCCTCCCCTGTCCTCCTGTGTCCTCCCGTGCCCTCCCGTGTCCTCCCGTGCCCTCCCCTGTCCTCCCGTGCCCTCCCACATCCTCCCGTGTCCTCCCGTGTCCTCCTGTGTCCTCCCACGTCCTCCCCTGTCCTCCCGTGTCCTCCTGTGTCCTCCCCTGTCCTCCCATGCCCTCCCCTGTCCTCCCGTGTCCTCCCCTGCCCTCCTGTGTCCTCCCGTGTCCTCCCCTGTCCTCCCGTGCCCTCCCGTGCCCTCCTGTGCCCTCCCCTATCCTCCGAGTCCTCCTGTGTCCTCCCCATGTCCTCCCCTGTCCTCCCGTGTCCTCCCGTGCCCTCCCCCTGTCCTCCCGTGCCCTCCCCCTGTCCTCCCGTGTCCTCCCACGTCCTCCCCTGTCCTCCCGTGCCCTCCCCTGTCCTCCCACGTCCTCCCGTGTCCTCCCCTGTCCTCCCGTGTCCTCCCCTGTCCTCCCGTGTCCTCCCACGTCCTCCCGTGTCCTCCCCTGTCCTCCCACGTCCTCCCGTGTCCTCCCCTGTCCTCCCGTGTCCTCCCGTGTCCTCCCACGTCCTCCCCTGTCCTCCCACGTCCTCCCGTGTCCTCCCGTATCCTCCCGTGTCCTCCCCTGTCCTCCCACGTCCTCCCCTGTCCTCCCACGTCCTCCCCTGTCCTCCCGTGTCCTCCCATGCCCTCCCCTGTCCTCCCGTATCCTCCCGTGTCCTCCCCTGTCCTCCCACGTCCTCCCCTGTCCTCCCACGTCCTCCCGTGTCCTCCCCTGTCCTCCCGTGTCCTCCCGTGTCCTCCCCTGTCCTCCCGTATCCTCCCCTGTCCTCCTGTGCCCTCCCATGTCCTCCTGTGTCCTCCCCTATCCTCCCCTGCCCTCCCATGTCCTCCTGTGTCCTCCCACGTCCTCCCGTGTCCTCCTGTGTCCTCCCGTGTCCTCCTGTGTCCTCCCGTGCCCTCCCCCCATGTCCTCCCGTGTCCTCCCACGTCCTCCCGTGTCCTCCTGTGTCCTCCCGTGCCCTCCCCTGTCCTCCCCGT
>NC_139826.1:39995763-39997709 GCF_963691815.1 Echiichthys vipera | reverse complement strand
ACGGTCACCTTTTATTGTCTTAACTTAACCATCAACTTTTGTTGTCTTAACTTAACCATCAACTTTTATTGTCTTAACTTAACCGTCACCTTTTGTCGTCTAAAATTAACCGTCACCTTTTGTTGTCTTAACTTAACCGTCACCTTTTGTTGTCTTAACTTAACCATCAACTTTTATTGCCTTAACTTAACCGTCACCTTTTGTTGTCTTAACTTAACCGTCACCCTGTGTTGTCTTACCTTAACCATCACCTTTTGTCATCTAAAATTAACCGTCACCTTTTATTGTCTTAACTTAACCGTCACCTTCTGTTGTCTTACCTTAACCATCACCTTTAGTCGTCTTAACTTAACCGTCACCTTTTATTGCCTTAACTTAACCGTCACCTTTTGTTGTCTTAACTTAACCGTCACCTTTTATTGTCTTAACTTAACCGTCACCTTTTGTTGTCTTAACTTAACCGTCACCTTCTGTTGTCTTACCTTAACCATCACCTTTAGTCGTCTTAACTTAACCGTCACCTTTTGTTGTCTAAACTTAACCGTCACCTTTTGTTGTCTTAACTTAACCGTCACCTTCTGTTGTCTTACCTTAACCATCACCTTTAGTCGTCTTAACTTAACCGTCACCTTTTGTTGTCTTAACTTAACCATCAACTTTTATTGCCTTAACTTAACCGTCACCTTTTGTTGTCTTAACTTAACCATCACCTTTTGTCGTCTAAAATGAACCGTCACCTTTTGTTGTCTTAACTTAACCATCAACTTTTATTGTCTTAACTTAACCGTCACCTTTTGTTGTCTTAACTTAACCGTCACCTTTTGTTTTCTTAACTTAACCATCACCTTTTGTCGTCTAAAATTAACCGTCACCTTTTATTGCCTTAACTTAACCGTCACCTTTTATTGTCTTAACTTAACCGTCACCTTTTATTGCCTTAACTTAACCGTCACCTTTGTTGTCTTAACTTAACGGTCACCTTTTGTTGTTTAAACTTAACCGTCACCTTTTGTTGTATAAACTTAACCATCACCTGTTGTCGTCTTAACTTAACAATCACCTTTTGTTGTCTTAACTTAACCGTCACCTTCTGTTGTCTTAACTTAACCGTCACCTTTAGTCGTCTTAACTTAACAATCACCTTTTGTCGTCTAAAATTAACCGTCACCTTTTATTGTCTTAACTTAACCGTCACCTTTTATTGTCTTAACTTAACCGTCACCTTTTATTGTCTTAACTTAACCGTCACCTTCTGTTGTCTTAACTTAACCATTACCTTTTGTTGTCTTAACTTAACCATCAACTTTTGTTGTCTTAACTTAACCGTCACCTTTTGTTTTCTTAACTTAACCATCACCTTCTATTGTCTTAACTTAACCATCAACTTTTGTTGTCTTAACTTAACCATTACCTTTTGTTGTCTAAACTTAACCGTCACCTTTTGTTGTCTTAACTTAACCGTCACCTTCTGTTGTCTTACCTTAACCATCACCTTTAGTCGTCTTAACTTAACCGTCGCCTTTTGTTGTCTAAACTTAACCATCACCTTTAGTCGTCTTAACTTAACCGTCACCTTTTGTTGTCTTAACTTAACCATCAACTTTTATTGCCTTAACTTAACCATCACCTTTTGTTGTCTTAACTTAACCATCACCTTTTGTCGTCTAAAATGAACCGTCACCTTTTGTTGTCTTAACTTAACCATCAACTTTTATTGTCTTAACTTAACCGTCACCTTTTGTTGTCTTAACTTAACCGTCACCTTTTGTTTTCTTAACTTAACCATCACCTTTTGTCGTCTAAAATTAACCGTCACCTTTTATTGCCTTAACTTAACCATCACCTTTTGTCGTCTTAACTTAACCGTCACCTTTTGTTGTCTTAACTTAACCATCACCTTTAATCGTCTTAACTTAACCGTCACCTTTTGTCGTCTAAACTTGGTC
>NC_139826.1:39983263-39988263 GCF_963691815.1 Echiichthys vipera | reverse complement strand
ACACACACACACACACACACACACACACACACACACACACACACACACACACACACACACACACACACACACACACACACACACACACACACACACACACACACGTGTCCCATGGTCTTGGCAGAGCCTGCCTCTGAATGGTCCTTGCGAGCCACCATACTGTGCTCCCATTCTCTGACAGGCTTTTCTTCGCGGGCAGAGCCGGAGGCAATCTGGACCCGTCCCAGCGTGAGCAGGGCTCCCTGTGCCGCTGCCGACGGCAACGGGTGAGACTTTAAAACCGTCCCCGCGGAAGAAGTCAAACAGCAAGAGGGAGAGGAACGAGTTGCTCCCCATCTGCCTCCATCACCGCTGACACGGCCTTCAGAGCAGGGAGGACTACAGGAGCGGGTGGGTGTGGGGAGGCGACTCCAGCAACAGTGTGCTTTGTGCTAATGTCAATAATTAAACGCTGTCAGAGAATAGAAGAGCAGAGGATGAAAAAACAAGAAAGTGGAAGAAGGGAGAGAGGAGGATAGAGACGAGAAAGACGGAGCTGACAGCACGGAGACAGCAGGAGGGACGGGACACGGAGAAATGGGATGTTTACGGGGGGACGGGCTGAGCTGAGCGTGGCGTGATATGTTCATTAGCTCGCACCCAGAGGACATCAGAGCACAGCTGAGTTAGCAGGGCAATGTAGCGCTTAGCTCTGCGCTCCACGGCCCGGGGGAGACGGAAAGAGAGGCCGGGAGAGGAGCAGGAGGAGGAGCAGAGACACATGCAGCTCAGGCACGGGAGAGAAAAGAGGCCACGTGCCGTCCCAGCGCCTCAGGAAGCTCCAGCGTCTCCGCTCGGCTTCTGTTCTTTGTTTCTCTCCTCAGAAACTGGGCGATGGCAAACAAAAGTGCGTGTCCTACATAAGTCACCGTCCCACCTCAGACTGCCGTGCAACCCCCCCCCCCCCCCTCAGAGAGTGATTGGACTTACAGCTCCTCTCGTCGGCGGTCTTGGCCGGGATCTCCTCCACACAGTCGGCTGGAAACCAGCCCACCTGGCCGCGGGCGCTGCCCTCCCAGAAACCCCCCTCTCCGATGCTCAGAACTGGACCGAGGGGAGAGAGAGAGAGAGAGAGAGAGAGAGAGAGAAGGGGGGAGTTAGGAAAGTAGAACAAAGATAGTGAAACATGACATATTTTGTTAGAGTCCCCAGAGTTAAATTGAACTTCTATAAAGAACAGAAAGTCGTATTTTCCTCCTGATATCGATTTGAAAACCTGGACTTGTGCTGTTTGTACTGATCTGAAACCAGTCTGTAAATACATATTTATTCAAATAATATCTGTTTAATCTTTTTTATGTACACTACTAACTTTGTCTGCATGTGTTTTTGCTTCCATTGCTGTGTGTCTTGACTGAAGTTTGTCGGTAACAACGGGAAAAGAACAGGAATAAACCTCAAAGTGTAAAATCCTCCCAGGGTCTTTTTAGGACGCCCTCCCACTGTGCCTCCGTCCCGTGCCCCGTGCTTTAAGGTCCTTGTCCCCCCCTCCAGGCCCGTTTGTACTCACACTACCTGGGCCTCGGAGAATGCTTCTTGCTGCCTATACGTCATCACGCCGTAACACGTCACACGCATTGATGACGTCATGGCGATGCGTGGCTTTGTTTCCAGATCTTTCCGTAGACCTCAGAGTTTTGTGCGTCTTGTCGACTGTTTTTGAATCTTTTCATCGACCAAATCTGCAGTAAACACTCCACCTCCGCATCACACCAACGTGAACCTTTCACCGCCATTGTTTTAAAAGTCCGCGCATGGTCCGTCCTTCTTTTTTCTATGTCCCAACAGGCGCACAGGAAATGACCTCAGAAACGCCGTAGGCCGCGTGCTCGTACACGTGCGCAAGATCGTGCTCGTTCATGTGCGAACTCGCTCTACTAAAGCCCACCTCTCTCTCAGGCGGGCCGTGGACGGCCAGCTGGCCGCAGTTATGCGCGGAGCGGGTGCACCCAAACTGCTCAAACGCACTAGGCTTTAGCCGAAAAAACGGTTTTGGCGCGGTGCGGAAGGACAATGTGAGTACGCCCTTAGGCACATGTGTCTGGAAACACTTCTGAACATCTCTGTCTTTGTCTTCCTGTTCTCGCTGTAACGCTACTGCCGTCCACATCAGCCTCGTCACGCGTGGATCTTTCCCTGTGTCACCTCACCGGGTGAGTCTGAGGGTGCACTGTGAGTGCAACCGTTCCGTGTCTAGGAGCGGCACACTTGCCGTCCACGGCCCGTTTGGGAGAGGTGGGCTTTAGTAAAGCATGTTTGCACATGTACGAGTACGAGCGTGCGCACGTGTCCGAGCACGAGGCCTACGGCGGTTCTGAGGTCATTTCCTGTGCGCCTGTTGGGACGTAGAAAAAAGAAGGAGGGACCATGCGCGGACGTTTCAAACAATGGCGGTGAAAGGTTCACGTTGGTGTGATGCGGAGGTGGAGTGTTTACTGCAGATTTGGTCGATGAAAAGATTCAAAAACAGTCGACAAGACGCACAAAAACTCCGAGGTCTACGGAAAGATCTGGAAACAAAGCCACGCATCGCCATGACGTCATCAATGCGTGTGACGTGTTACGGCGTGATGACGTATAGGCAGCAAGAAGCATTCTCCGAGGCCCAGGTAGTGTGAGTACAAACGGGCCTGGAGGGGGGGACAAGGACCCTAAAGCACGGGGCACGGGAAGGAGGCACAGTGGGAGGGCGCCCTTAAATGTATCAAATAAACCATCGGGACAGTTTATTTCGTGCATGAACTATGAATGGAGAAATCCCTGTGTCACTGACATTAAGGTAAATGTGTGTGTGTGTGTGTGTGTGTGTGTGTGTGTGTGTGTGTGTGTGTGTGTGTGTGTGTGTGTGTGTGTGTGTGTGTGTGTGTGTGTGTGTGTGTGTGTGTGTGTGTGTGTGTGTGGTGATCATGGAGCTGATAGAGGAGATGTGTTTTAAACTCCCACATTTGTTCCACTGAGGTCGTGATTAAATGTCGCCCATTAACGCTGTGAACCGCAGGAGCACGGAGCGACCGAGGCTCACACGCAAATGTCCTTCTAGAGAAATACAAAATCACTCTGTGTGAAGATGTTTGGTCTTTAAAAGGACTTTATCATCTTTGGGCTTTTCTCACTTTAGTTGTATGTAGATAAAGATCAGCTCCAAAAGCTGCTTTGTTTAATTCTTTTACATTTTCCACTAAAAACATAAAAGTATGTTCAGTGTGGTCTGAGGTCGCTGACAGCAGTGATCAAAACCAATGGAGCGCAGTTTAAGCTCAATAAAACAGTTCAATAACGATCTTTAGGCAAATCGTTCCTCATCTCTCATCTCTCATCTCTCATCTTCAGCCTCTTATCCGGGGTCTGGTCGCGGGGGCAGCAGCTCCAGCAGGGGACCCCAAACTTCCCTTTCCCGGGCCACATTAACCAGCTCTAACTGGGGGATCCTGAGGCGTTCCCAGGCCAGTGTGGAGATCTAATCTCTCCACCTGGTCCTGGGTCTTCCCCGAGGCCTCCTCCCAGCTGGACGTGCCTGGAACACCTCCCTATGATGACAATCATAACTATAATGATGCAAAACCACCACAAAAAGATGTAAAATGACTAAAAATAGATGCAAAACCACCACAAAAAGATGTAAAATGACTAAAAATAGATGCAAAACCACCACAAAAAGATGCAAAATGACTAGAAATAGATGCAAAACCAGCACAAAAAGATACAAAATGACTAAAAACAGATGCAAAACCAGCACAAAAAGATGCAAAATGACTAAAAACAGATGCAAAACCAGCACAAAAAGATGCAAAATGACTAAAAATAGATGCAAAACTACCACAAAAAGATGCAAAATGACTAAAAATAGATGCAAAACTACCACAAAAAGATGCAAAACGACTAAAAGTAGATGAAATCACCACAAAAGATGCAAAATGACTAAAAATAGATGCAAAACCAGCACAAAAGATGCAAAATGACTAAAAATAGATGCAAAACCAGCACAAAAAGATGCAAAATGACTAAAAACAGATGCAAACCACCACAAAAAGATGCAAAATGACTAAAAATAGATGCAAAACCAGCACAAAAAGATGCAAAATGACTAAAAATAGATGCAAAACCAGCACAAAAAGATGCAAAATGACTAAAAACAGATGCAAACCACCACAAAAAGATGCAAAATGACTAAAAACAGATGCAAAACCAGCACAAAAAGATGCAAAATGACTAAAAATAGATGCAAAACTACCACAAAAAGATGCAAAATGACTAAAAATAGATGCAAAACTACCACAAAAAGATGCAAAACGACTAAAAGTAGATGAAATCACCACAAAAGATGCAAAATGACTAAAAATAGATGCAAAACCAGCACAAAAGATGCAAAATGACTAAAAATAGATGCAAAACCAGCACAAAAAGATGCAAAATGACTAAAAATAGATGCAAAACCAGCACAAAAGATGCAAAATGACTAAAAATAGATGCAAAACCACCACAAAAAGATGCAAAATGACTAAAAATGGATGCAAAACAATAAAAAAATTGACTTAAAATGATTCCAAAGAGAAACAAAAAGTATAAAAGTCGACTCTTTGAATGTGGGCGTCTTGTTCCTCCGCAGACAGAGTGGGGGAGCCTCTGACAGGTCTGTGCCCCGGGGCCCGGGCCTCAGAACACGTCCCTGTAAGTAAAGCACAGTAACAAACGTCTCACCTTTGACCCTGTCGCTCTTGTAGAGGTTGATCTCCCCCTCGGCCTGGGCGATGTACGGACGAACCACCACAAAATGCCTCCCGGGGACGGCGCTGTACAGCTTCCTCCTGGTGCCGAGCGCTTCGCCGTGACCGCTGGGACTGAGGGAGAGGAAGAACAACACGCTGGTCACCACCGGGGCTTAGAGCACAATGATCCTGTAGGAAGTCCAATGTTCCTTCAACACCTGCTGCTTTAGTCCGAAACAATGTGCAAAGTGATTT
>NC_139826.1:39960763-39980763 GCF_963691815.1 Echiichthys vipera | reverse complement strand
GCCTCCGTCCCGCGCCCCGGGCTTTAGGGTCCTTGTCCCCCCCTCCAGGCCCGTTTGTACTCACACTACCTGGGCCTCGGAGAATGCTTCTTGCTGCCTATACGTCATCACGCCGTAACACGTCACACGCATTGATGACGTCATGGCGATGCGTGGCTTTGTTTCCAGATCTTTCCGTAGACCTCGGAGTTTTTGTGCGTCTTGTCGACTGTTTTTGAATCTTTTCATCGACCAAATCTGCAGTAAACACTCCACCTCCGCATCACACCAACGTGAACCTTTCACCGCCATTGTTTGAAATGTCCGCGCATGGTCCCTCCTTCTTTTTTCTACGTCCCAACAGGCGCACAGGAAATGACCTCAGAACCACCGTAGGCCTCGTGCTCGTACACGTGCGCACGCTCGTGCTCGTACATGTGCAAACGCACTGAACAACCAAAACCAAACAAATAGTGACTACAAATGACTGAAAATGACCACAAATAAATGCAAATCAACTAAAAATCGACGTAAAAACACAGATAAAAGTGCAAAATAACTCAAAGTGGATGCAAAACTCTCACAAATGAGAACCGCCGTAGGCGTCTTGCTCGTGCTCGTACATGTGCAAGCACGCTCTACAAAAGCCCACCTCTCTCAAACGGGCCGTGGACGGCAAGCGTGCTGCAGTTATGCGCGGAGTGGTTGCACTCACACTGGTCGAACACACAAGGCTTTAGCTGAAAAACCGGTTCTGGCCCGGTGTGGAAGGACAGTGTGAGTGCGCCCTAAATGTGCGTTCATATGAAGCCAAGGGCAGCCTTTGAGCTTAAACCTACGGATAATAAAACGTTTATAAACCACGCTCTTGCACACAATCTCAGTAAAGCGCGGACAGAGAAGAGTCAAGAATGAACCAGAAGATTAAAGAGGAAGAAGTAAATGGAGTTCAGGAGTGAAGGGTAGATGGAGAGAGAGGAAGTGGGTCACCTTGTCCTGCAGACCGCGCTCCTCCACAGACCTTCGCGGGCCTTCGGAGAGCTAACCCCATTCACCACCGAGTGATGCTGCTCGCACATTTTCCAAGGGAACGCCACGGACGGAGGTGCAACCGTGCACTCTGAGCAGAAGACCGGAGTACTCAAACACAGCGATGACTGTTGTGTTTATACAACGACCGTTTCCTGTGTTTCCTGTTTTCCTGGTGTCCCTCTGTCACAGAGGTGTCACTGCGGTGCGTCTGTTTCCACTGAGCCTCTCTCTTCCTCCTGTAACGAGGAGTTCACCCTCGTCTGGTGTCGTGTCAGTCACGTGTCAGCAGCACGGTCTCTGTGTGTCTGTGTGTGTGTGTGTGTGTGTGTGTGGGGGGGATCCCTGGAGATACCCAGAGTGCAGCAGGAGAGCCCTGTGAGCAGCAGCTTAGAGGACACGCTACCTGAGATTAAAGGGGAATAAAAACAAAGATGGAGTTGGTTTCAAAGCCACAGCTGCCGTGTGGGAACTTCAGGTTCAGACCCAACGACCGCGGTGAACCACTTCACCTGAGCGAACCGCTGTTACGCTTTTGTTTAAAACAATAGCTACTAAACGCACAGATGTGTTAAAATAGACTGAGGGCGCACTCACACTGTCCTTCCGCACCGAGCCAAAACAGGTTTGTTGGGTAAAGCCTAGTGCGTTCGACCAGTGTGAGTGCAACCGCTCCGCGCCTAGCTGCGGCACGCTTGCCGTCCACAGCCCGTTTGAGAGAGGTTGACTTCAGTAAAGCACGTTTGCACATGTACGAGCACGAGCGCACGCACGTGTACGAGCACGAGCGTGCGCATGTGTACGAGCACGAGCAAGACGCCTACGGCGGTTCTCATTTCCTGTGCGCCTCTACTCCGAGTTCCTCACGGATGCTGAACTTCTCCCCCTCTCTCTAAGGGAGACTCCAGACCCCCTCCTGAGGAAACACAGTTCAGACGCTTGGACCTGGACCTGGTTCTTTGGGTCCTGACCCAGCTTTCATGACCACAGGTGAGGGTAGGAACCAGGACTGAGGGTAGATCCAGAGCTTTGCCTTCCTCAGCTCTCTTTTCATCACAACGGTGCGGTAGAGCGACTGCAGCACCGTCATGAGTCATGTCATGAGTCTCCATTTAAAAAAACATTTATTGAACTTTAAAAAGGCGTCTCCAGCCACATGGCGCTGCCTGTGGACGCCGTTGAACACAGCGGCCCCGCAGCAGCCGATACGATGCACCCAAACCAACGTGACGCTCTGTCTCTACACAACATGACACAACAGACATAAACCGCAGCTTTAACACATGTCTGCAATGTAACACTCATCAATGACACGTCAGGGACATGACTTCAAACTGTGCAGAGACGTTTCACTCTCCTACACGTGCACATCATCAAACGCCGTCACATTACAGCGTTACGCCTCATCACTTCCTGACGCCACTTCCTGTTTACATAACTCATCCAAAAATCACCTTCACACACAGAAAGCCTTCAGCCTCGGCCGCCGCTGTGGGACCGTTCTCGTTCTGTACGTGTCGGTCGAACGATGTGGGAGAAACAGATGACACTGAACGCGGCCTGCAGGATCCGCACGTGACCGGCTGAGGCGGAAAAACAGTCCGCCATGTTTCCCCTCATGCTTCTTTTTTCTCAGGTGGCTTTAAGGTGCTAATTAGGCAGTGTTGATTAATACCAGCTGTGCATAATTTGAGCTATTATTGGATGATCACCCGAGACAAGGAGGGAGAAGGAGAGCGAGCGGGTGGAGAGAGAGAGAGAGAGAGGGGGGGGGGGCAACATGACAGGGAAATACAGTTTAACCAACCCTGCTGTGATCACGTCGTACATGTAAACAGAAGTGAGAGGAGGTGGGAGACTGAAGCTATTTGGTGGGCGGCCGTAGCTCAGTCCATAGGTGACTGGGCTGGGAACCAGAGGGTCGCCGGTTGGAGTCATGAATGCAGCGTGGGCTGGTGGCTGGAGAGGTGCTGTTGAGCAAGGCACAGAACCCCAAACTGCTCGGGGTGCTGAGCCATTGGCAGTCCCCTCGCTCTGACATCTCTCCATTAATTGCATGTATATAGGTCCTGTCTGTGCATGTGTGTGTATTTCGGGCCTGTGTGTGTGTGTGTGTGTGTATTTCGGGCCTGTGTGTGTGTGTGTGTGTGTGTGTCTGTGTGTGTGTGTGTGTGTGTGTGTGTGTGTGTGTAACCTGAATAATAACAGAGTGAAAAAATAATAATTCTTCTTTTTGGACGGGATTAGCGTTACCTGGAGACGAGGGGTAAGATCGTTTTTACCAGAGGCTTCAGTCCCGTCTGAACGCGCCGTGTCAGCAATTATTCAGACAGATGTCAGTCAAAAATACCCTCTGTGAAACGGTCCGGAAAAATCCATCAGGTGTAACTAATCACATCTAAATACGACCCTCTGTAAAATGTTAGTGTAGCTATTCCGTCACATCCCATTCTGTTGTGATTGGTTCTGGACGGTCTCTCTCTCCTTTTCAGTCTCTGTGTTTCTGTCTCCCTCTGTCGGTGTTTTTCTGCATGTGCTCCCTTTTCTGTTTCCCTGGTTGTGAGTTTGTTTCCCCTGCAGGTGATCCTTGTTAGCATTGATCACCTGCCTCTCTGTATATTAAGCCGGTCCTGAGCGTCACTCAGTGCCGGATCAAACCCTCAACATACCCTGACGTCTCCCTGTGTACCTGTTCCTCTTGTGCTCATTCCTCGTGTCCAGTTTGTATCAGTTCCCCTTTGTGTTTAAGGGCGCACTCAAACTGTCCTTCAGCACCGGGCCAAAACTGGTTTTTCAGCTAAAGCCTAGTACGTTTAAGCAGTGTGAGTGCAACCCCTCCGTGCATAACTGCGGACAGCGGGCCGTCCACATGTACGAGCACGAGCGTGCGCACGTGTACGAGCACGAGCACGAGCACGAGGCCTACGGCGGTTCTGAGGTCATTTCCTGTGCGCCTGTTGGGACGTAGAAAAAAGAAGGAGGGACCATGCGCGGACATTTCAAACAATGGCGGTGAAAGGTTCACGTTGGTGTGATGCGGAGGTGGAGTGTTTACTGCAGATTTGGTCGATGAAAAGATTCAAAAACTCCGAGGTCTACGGAAAGATCTGGAAACAAAGCCACGCATCGCCATGACGTCATCAATGCGTGTGACGTGTTACGGCGTGATGACGTATAGGCAGCAAGAAGCATTCTCCGAGGCCCAGGTAGTGTGAGTACAAACGGGCCTGGAGGGGGGGACAAGGACCCTAAAGCACGGGGCACGGGACGGAGGCACAGTGGGAGGGCGCCCTCAGACTACAGCAATAAAAGCGGTAACTTCCTCCACAGGGACTAAAATGAACTGAATCGGTTCATGCATTAAAGAACCGACTGTATTTATTCATTTATATAAACTCCCCAGGTCTAAGTGCTAAAGGCAGACCAACATGTTGACACCAGGTAGAAGGTAAGACAGGGCTGATAGGATCTATATTTGTATTTATTTTGCCCGTACTCTACTGAATAGGTGCTTTTATGTCTCTGTCATGTGTGTCTTGGTGTTTTGTGAGTCAGTGATTTATGACTAGAAAACCTTTACTCGCTGTGCTGAGCTGCACCTCACATTAATCTTCATGTCTCCAGCTCTCAGATGATGTTCACCACTTCTATGGGACTTCTGTGGACCTGCTGTCCCCCCCTAAACATCCCCCCCCCCCCCCGACCCCCTACCCGGCTAGAAAAACAGGGCGCCGAGTCAAGGGGTCAGCATCAACTGAATGACATAACCCATGATTTCATTGCATTAAAGTTCTTAATAAAATAAGTATTTAATTCACACAGGAGTATGCAAACATAGGCATTAGCATGTATGTGTGTGTGTGTGTGTGTGTGTGTGTGTGTGTGTGTGTGTGTGTTTTATATTAATCGTTTCTTTTTTGAATATCCAGAAAACATGCTCCTCATATCCCGATGACACTGGACACGACTAATATCTCACCACATCGAGCTGGGAAGCTGTTGCCATGACACCCAGGGCTGACTGACAGCTGTCACTGTGTGCGTGTGTGTGTGTGTGTGTGTGTGTGTGTGAGCGAGTGTGAACTCACATGTGTGCTGCGATCTAACAAATGAAATGTCAAGTGGGAGCAAAGGGGGGATGCCACAGAGATGCTGTCATGTGTGTGTGGGCAGAGGTTGGATGGGGAGGTGTGTGTGTGTGTGTGTGTGTGTGTGTGTGTGTGTGTGTGTGTGTGTGGGGATTATAGGCAGGAGAGAAACGAGGAGCAGCAGAATCTGAAGCAGAGAGAGGAACGGGGGCTTTAAAGGGCAGCTGGGTGTGAATGACTGGAAGAGTTCACACCCTTGGACACAGTCTCAGTGAGGTCTTTACCGGAGCCGTGAGCTTCAGGCTGAATTCAACATAAACGATATTTAAAGGACTTTAAACATTCTTGAGGTTGATCATTTAAAGCTATTCTTCCCTTTCTGTCATTTTGACAGTTTTCATTTGTAATCTCAGGGCGCCCTCCCACTGTGCCTCCGTCCCGTGCCCCGTGCTTTAGGGTCCTTGTCCCCCCCTCCAGGCCCGTTTGTACTCACACTACCTGGGCCTCGGAGAATGCTTCTTGCTGCCTATACGTCATCACGCCGTAACACGTCACACGCATTGATGACGTCATGGCGATGCGTGGCTTTGTTTCCAGATCTTTCCGTAGACCTCGGAGTTTTTGTGCGTCTTGTCGACTGTTTTTGAATCTTTTCATCGACCAAATCTGCAGTAAACACTCCACCTCCGCATCACACCAACGTGAACCTTTCACCGCCATTGTTTGAAATGTCCGCGCATGGTCCCTCCTTTTTTTTTCTACGTCCCAACAGGCGCACAGGAAATGACCTTAGAACCGCCGTAGGCCTCGTGCTCGTACACGTGCAAACGTGCTTTACAAAAGCCCACCTCTCTCAGACGGGCCATGGACGGCAAGCGTGCCGCAGTTATGCGCGGAGTGGTTGCACTCACACTGGTCAAACGCACTAGGCTTTAGCCGAAACACCGGTTTTGGCGCGGTGCAGAAGGACAGTGTGAGCGCGCCCTTAAAATGCTCCTAACGAGCGTACGCAACTACACGTGAAAGAAATCCACCCGGTGTTTAAACTCATCAATATCGTTTAATTTGGTCTGAATAAAATGATTTGCAGAGACATCATCTCTCCGTGCTGCTCATGCTGCGTTCAAGTGACATGGGAAGTCCGAATTTTCAGACCTCCGACGAGGCAAAGTGCACTGAAATGCCTGTGAAAGTGAACCTCCTACGAGAGAATTCGGGGTCGATCCCCCTGCAATTTGATGAGGTGGTGCGGTGGTTATCACTGTCGCATCACAGCGAGAAGGTTCCAGGTTCGCATCCACGCATTCATGTGAGACGCACAAAAACTCCGAGGTCTACGGAAAGATTTGGAAACAAAGCCACGCATCGCCATGACGTCATCAATGCGTGTGACGTGTTACGGCGTGATGACGTATAGGCAGCAAGAAGCATTCGCCGAGGCCCAGGTAGTGTGAGTACACACGGGCCTGGAGGGGGGGACAAGGACCCTAAAGCACGGGGCACGGGACGGAGGCACAGTGGGAGTGCGCCCTACCGATGACTAACGTGGGCGTTTGCGTCCTACCTTTCGAACGTCTACGTTTAAAGACGTTTAGACTAAAGACGAGCAGGAGTATAACAGTGGAACGGCTTCAGCAGCGTTCACACACACACACACACACACACACACACACACACACACACACACACACACACACACACACACACACACACACACACACACACACACACACACACACACACACACACACACACACACACACACACACACACACACACACACACACACACACACACACACACGTAGAGCGGTGAAGTGCTGTATGTGACCGGTTATCAAATCACTGCGCTGATGCGTCTGAGTACATCTTAAATCCACGGGGAGTGCGGTTTGTGTGCTCCGCGGCTGTCAGCTCCTCCGTCGACCATCAAACTCGCTTTCTCTCGACGAGCCCGTGTTTTAGGGAGTGTGAGATGTCAGAAGACATGATAGTGATGTTCATGAAGCAGAGGCAACTGTCCTCCCCCGTTCCTCTGGCCTTTCTTTCATCTCCTCCATCACTTGTCTTCCCTCAACCTCGTCCCCTCCACCCTCGCTCTAAACCCCTCATTCTGCGCTTTTATTCCCTCTTCCTCTAACGGCCTCCTCCTCCTCCTCCTGTCTTCGCTCTTCATCCTGTCTTTTTACTCCACTGCTTCATCTTCACATCTTTTCTATAACGCACATGCATCCTCTCCTCTCCTCTCCTCGACATCGGACGGAGGCAGAGCTGCACAGTGTGGGTAGTGTTGGAGCAGCAGAGCGCTTCCAAATGTGTCCATCTGCCAGGGAAGAGGAGGAAGATGAAGAGGAGGATGAAGAGGAGGAGGAGGAGGAGGAGGAGGAGGAGGAGGTAGAGGAGAGGCCAGAGAGCATGTGTCTTAATCAGGATTGACGGTTACATCGCTCCGAGATAAACTCCTGTCACACTTTAATCCGCCGCCGATCACGTGCTCCCGCACACACCACAGATACACACAGACGTACAGGGTGGCATTTCTGAATGGACACACACACACATGCACACGCACACACACACACACACACACACACACACACACACACACACACACACACACACACACACACACACTCACTGAGTTAAAGTTGGAATCAGCGTTCTTAAAGCAGGCACGTTGGGCAAACATACATACATACATACATTCATTCATACAAATTTGCACGCATTTGCAAAGTGTCTGTAGGCAACCATAGCAACCGTTGCCGTAGCTACTGTAGGAAGCTATAGCAGTTTCGGTGGCACGTTTCCCAGAGGACCCCCGTCATACATCATCATCATCAGCGTGGGGGATGGTGGAGTCGGATGTGTACTGTAAATATACTGTAAACGAGGCACAGGCTGGAGCTCCAATCCAGAATGCCTTGCTCAACGGCAAAACTCCCAACATACAAACAAAAAACTGTTGTTTTTGTCAGGGCTGACGTCTTCTGGTCGATTGGTTGGTCAGTCGCTGGGGTTACTGTCATAAGTCTTCTGAAGACGCCCAGCAGAGAGCGCCAGAGCGGGACTTTGTTTTTTCTCAATCCCGCCAGTCTCACTAACACACATGGCACACTAAAGGCAGTGTGAGTGCAACCGTACCGCGTCTAGGAGTGGCATGCTTGCCGTCCACGGCCCGTTTGGGAGAGGTGGGCTTTAGTAAAGCACGTTTGCACGTGTACGAGCACGAGGCCTACGGCGGTTCTGAGGTCATTTCCTGTGCGCCTGTTGGGACGTAGAAAAAAGAAGGAGGGACCATGCGCGGACATTTCAAACAATGGCGGTGAAAGGTTCACGTTGGTGTGATGCGGAGGTGGAGTGTTTACTGCAGATTTGGTCCATGAAAAGATTCAAAAACAGTCGACAAGACGCACAAAAACTCCGAGGTCTACGGAAAGATCTGGAAACAAAGCCACGCATCGCCATGACGTCATCAATGCGTGTGACGTGTTACGGCGTGATGACGTATAGGCAGCAAGAAGCATTCTCCGAGGCCCAGGTAGTGTGAGTACAAACGGGCCTAGAGGGGGGGACAAGGACCCTAAAGCACGGGGCACGGGACGGATGGCGCCCGCTCGGCATCGGCCCTAAAAAATCCATATCGGTCGATCCATAATTCGGACATCCCACGGCACGGGAACGCAGCACGTGACAGGGGAGGAGGAGGTGTCAGTGGTCAGGCAGGGGGCAGAGGGCGGGACTTTGGTGTGAGACATGCAAGAAAGGTAAGAATTGCTTTAACTTGGACATTTAATATAGAAAACATCAAATTGTTGTGTCCTTTTTACCTGGAGAGCACCACTTTTACTGTGCAGGCGCTCCGCAGCCTGGAGCCCGCTGCACAAACCTGTAGCAGTCCATCCATCACTCACATCACATTTTTCAGACGTCAAAGGGGTGAAGCAGAGATGCAGTCGTACCCCCCAACACCCACAAACACACGTCGATGTGTCAAATCACTGCAGTTCCCCGCAGGTTAATCAGAGAAACCCGGTTACACAGCAAAGCTTCTCCATGCACCGGAGAAACCTGGCTACTGTGATTCTGATGATAACTGTAACCTGAACAGGGCGGGAGTCAGATTCCTTCCTCAGGCTCATTTTAAGAGGTCAGGGGCAAGAGACTGGAGCAAACAAAACCAAAACTATCAACCCGACCGGATAATGTGAGAGCAAACAGACCCAGACCAGACCGCGGCCTCTGACCCCCGGGTCTGTCGGCCGGGGCCTCGTGAAAACAACAAGAGAGGATAAAAGACCAGTGGAGAGACTGACATTCGCAGACACACAGCCACTGTTAACCAAACCAAACTTTCATCTCATCTTCAGCCTCTTATCTGGGGTCGGGTCGTGGGCGCGGCAGCTCCAGCAGGGGACCCCAAACTTCTCTTTCCCGGGCCACATTAACCAGCTCTAACTGGGGGATCCTGAGGCGTTCCCAGGCCAGTGTGGAGATCTAATCTCTCCACCTGGTCCTGGGTCTTCCCCGAGGCCTCCTCCCAGCTGGACGTGCCTGGAACAGGCCCTCTACAACATGGAGAGACTGACATTCGCTCTAAAAGTGCATTCGGAGAAATGTAAAAGTTGGTGGTCGCAATGGATCAGATATATAAGAACACGCAGACCTGAACTGCTTTAGGTACCTCAATTAACCTTGATGGAAGAATGAGTAACTGTGACTTTCTTTGTTTGAATGTTTCTATTTCATACGTTGCATAGTAAAATGAAAGGGTTAGAGACTGTGTTCGCACAATTGCTCAAACTCATGCTTTTGCGTAGCCCTGTATGTGTGTAACAGAGGTCAAATGGCTCACCTGGGCTGGCGCTGTGAGGGTAGAGCCCGTCGGGCCTCCTCCCCCAGCCTGCTGAGGGAGGGTGACCGGCTCCTCGCCCCCCTCCCCATGGTCCGGACCACCACGTTGCCATTGGGGCTGCCGCTGGGCATCTGCTGGAGCAGCTGGGGTGACAGGCTGCGATGTAATGCTGAGGAGCCAGGCTGCGAGTGACCCTGCTGGGGGCCCCGGTGTGGGTGGGGCTGGGCGTGTTGCTGCAGATGGGGGGCCCAGTTGCCAGGAGAACCGTGCTGCTGCTGCTGCTGCTGCTGCTGGTACTGGCTGACTGTTAGGTTGTTGTCGCTGTTGGAGCGCAGGAGGACCCGTGGCGCTGATAACGAGGAGGGGGACTGGTCGTTTCCGCTGCCAGAGGACGGACCCCGGCGGCGTTTGGAGTAGGCTGGGGCCTCACGGAAAGGCACTGCAGAGGAATGAGGGAGAGAAGGAATTCATTGTTTATTCATCTTCTCAACATTTAATTCTTCTATAGTCACAGGTTTCACCGAGCCGTCCAATCACAGTGGGAGAGGGGCGGGACAAAGAGGCGGGACCGTATTTATCTGTGTATTTAACGTATATGATGTTATAAAGGGATTCGTTTGGATAGGTTTGGATCATCAGCTGTGTTCCCTATCACAGAAGTAGTGCACTGTTGTGTGTATGTCGTTGTGTAGTGATGTTCGAATTCTACGTGGTCAATTTCATTCACTATACAGTCGACGCAGTTACGAACAACCGTCACGCACGAGTTTACTGCTGTTACTCGCCGTGAAATCAATTGAGTGTAGGCTTTTACAGACAACCACTGTTAACAAAACCAGACTTTCACCTCATCTCATCTTCAGCCTCTTATCCGGGGTCGGGTCGCGGGGGCAGCAGCTTTAGCAGGGGACCCCAAACTTCCCTTTCCCGGGCCACATTAACCAGCTCTAACTGGGGGATCCTGAGGCGTTCCCAGGCCAGTGTGGAGATCTAATCTCTCCACCTGGTCCTGGGTCTTCCCCGAGGCCTCCTCCCAGCTGGACGTGCCTGGAACACCTCCCTAGGGAGGCGCCCAGGGTTCATCCTTACCAGATGATCCTGAACCACCTCAACTGGCTCCTTTCAACACAAAGGAGCAGCGGCTCTACTCCGAGTTCCTCACGGATGCTGAACTTCTCCCCCTCTCTCTAAGGGAGACTCCAGCCCCCCTCCTGAGGAAACACATTTCAGACGCTTGTACCCACGACCTGGTTCTTTGGGTCCTGACCTGGACCTGGTTCTTTGGGTCCTGACCTGGACCTGGTTCTTTGGGTCCTGACCCAGCTTTCATGACCACAGGTGAGGGTAGGAACCAGGACTGAGCGGTAGATCCAGAGCTTTGCCTTCCTCAGCTCTCTGGCATATTACAAAATCAAACTATGACGAAAAACAAAGAATTGCTTCTGTTTAAGCAGATTAACTCTATTTCAGCGTGCTGCAATTTAACAGTTTATTTGAGATTTAACATTAAAATGGACATAAACATCGATACAACCTTTACTGTCCTCCTGATGTGTCATAAAGAGATTTGAATACGGGTTTACAGCTCTGTTTGTTCATATCCGACGCAGCTACTGATGAAACGATTTGTTAGAAAATTACAGTGTAGTGTCCGAAATCTCGTTTGATCATCACTATTTAATAAACACCATACGGGGGATAGTGGTCATGACCGAAAGAACCAGGTCGCGGGTCCAAGCGTGTGAAATGTGTTTCCTCAGGAGGGGGGCTGGAGTCTCCCTTAGAGAGAGGGGGAGAAGTTCAGCATCCGTGAGGAACTCGGAGTAGAGCCGCTGCTCCTTTGTGTTGAAAGGAGCCAGTTGAGGTGGTTCAGGATCATCTGGTAAGGATGAACCCTGGGCGCCTCCCTAGGGAGGTGTTCCAGGCACGTCCAGCTGGGAGGAGGCCTCGGGGAAGACCCAGGACCAGGTGGAGAGATTAGATCTCCACACTGGCCTGGGAACGCCTCAGGATCCCCCAGTTAGAGCTGGTTAATGTGGCCCGGGAAAGGGAAGTTTGGGGTCCCCTGCTGGAGCTGCTGCGCCCCGCGACCCGACCCCAGATAAGAGGCTGAAGATGAGATGAGATGAGAGGGGATAGTGAGTGAGTGAGGGAACGCCTTTGAACGCAGCGACTGTGGTGACGGAGTGATGCTATCTTTAGCTGAAGCTAACGTGTTCATGGTGGAGCTAAATCCGTCCATGGGAGGAAAACGTCTGAAACGTATGTGTGTGTGTCTTTTATTCAGTTATGATCTCTACAAACGTTCAACGGGGACTAGTTTGTCACGTTTCCATGGAAACAGAGATAACACAAGCAAAAAGGCTTTTATTTTTAGACCCCCACAGAATGAATACACTTTACTCTGTTGGTAATTTGAGTACAATCGTAATATTACTGTTGTTAATAAAACTATTGTTGCTGTTGAAATGAAGTTTACGCTATATTCAGAATATTTCCCCGCTTTACCTTCCCAACAACCAGCTCTTTACTGTGGCACTACTTTCTCTCAACGTATCCCTACGCATGAGCGTCACCGTGGCGTCACATGCACTGTATCACTCCACAGACCAGCTGTTTCGACAGTTTATGAAATAAACAAATACAAGAAAAGGAAAAACGAGTGATCACAACAATGGAAAAGAGGAACAGAAGAAGAAGAAGGGAGGAGGAGGAGGAGGAGGAGGAGAAGAGGGGACACATCCTAAATACAGCATACACCTAAACTGAAATTTGATTATGTTTAAGGTCGATGTACTGCTGATAAACACTGTTTATGTTCTGTGTCAGTTCTGCGCTCTGCTTCTCCAAACTGACGGCGTGCCGGGCGCCATCTCCTGACAGTGGGGAAGTCCCTCACACACACTTCAACAGAACTGTCCCGTTAAAGTGAAACTCCCCTTTTTCAACACTTCCACACATCAATATCAATTAAGGGCGTCCTCCCACTGTCCTTCTGCACCGTGCCCCGTGCTTTAGGGTCCTTGTCCCCCCCTCCAGGCCCGTTTGTACTCACACTACCTGGGCCTCGGAGAATGCTTCTTGCTGCCTATACGTCATCACGCCGTAACACGTCACACGCATTGATGACGTCATGGCGATGCGTGGCTTTGTTTCCAGATCTTTCCGTAGACCTCGGAGTTTTTGTGCGTCTTGTCGACTGTTTTTGAATCTTTTCATCGACCAAATCTGCAGTAAACACTCCACCTCCGCATCACACCAACGTGAACCTTTCACCGCCATTGTTTTAAATGTCCGCGCATGGTCCCTCCTTCTTTTTTCTACGTCCCAACAGGCGCACAGGAAATGACCTCAGAACCGCCGTAGGCCTCGTGGTCGTACACGTGCACACGGTCATGCTCATACACGTGAAAACGTGCTTTACTAAAGCCCACCTCTCCCAAACGGGCCGTGGACGGCAATCGTGCCGCACCTAGGCGCGGTACGGTTGCGCTCACACTGGTCAAAGGAACCAGACTTTACCCATGAAACGTCCTGGGGCACGGTACGGAGGAGCAGTGGGAGTGCGCCCTTAGAGTCCCTACACATTAAACAAAGCACCAACAACGTAGTTAGTGAACCTGGAGTTTAGTTTATTCAGTGGAGCTAATCACTGTCACAGTTGTTACATGAAAAAAAAAACTGCCTCGATGGATTACTTGATGTTTGTAAGTGTGGAAAAAGACCCTGGGATGATTTTATGCTGGAATTTCACTTCATGGAAGAACAGCTTTAAACCGTCTTCAGCCGTCAGAGCGCTGTGCTGGAGACAAAGTGCACCTCAGCAGCTCAATACCACAGGGAAGGAGACGGAGCGGATGGAGCGGACGTATAAATAGCTACACCTCCTTCTTGTGTGCTGTTTTTTTCCCTCAGTGACGTCAGACTGTGTGCACTCACCCGCGTCCATCCATCCATCCATCCATCCATCCATCCATCCATCCATCCATCCATCCATCTACGTGTCTTCTGACCCTCGCTGTGACTCCTCTGGGGTTCCTCTACATGTCACTTCTTTTTAATTTATCAATGCAAAATCGAATCGCACTACAATATCTCTCATACACTCATGCAGCAGCTCACACACACACACACACACACACCCGTACGTACACACACACACACACACACACACACGTATTGAACTGGGGCCGGTGACTGGCTCTGCACAGCGCGCTCCCTCTCTGACCCTCGTTAGCATGATTATCAGGCCTCCGTGAGCAGAGGCGAGTTCCTGCCTGCGCCCAACGCTGTCAGACCGAACCAGTAATGGAGGTCGGCCTTGATTTCCCCGTGGATATATTCCTCCATTACACTGCGAAGCGACGAGCCTACGACTGCCACCCCCACCACCAGCACCAGCAGCAGCTCTCCTGGAGATGACAAGTGTGCGGGGAGAGGAGAGCAGAACCGGGCCTGCAGCCATTCAAACAAGCAGCTCCTGATTATTGACTTGATTAATACAGTGGTAGCAGGCTAGCACCGCCGCTGTGCCGCTGTGCCACTGTGCCCCTGTGCTGCGGCTGCCTGTTGGTCGCCTCTTGGCAGCCTGAACATCTGAAAGGAGATCCACTGAGTCATCATCACTTCCCCAGACTAATATCTCAAACCTTTCTATCTCTGTGCGTCTACAGGGGATGTGTCGATGAAAGGAAGAGGCGCTAATTATGAGCTAGCACATTTAGGAGCTATCAGGCTAACTGGGTGCACCCCTGAGCTGCCGGGGCAGGTTTTACCCAGAGCTGCAACCATTAGTCCAGCAATCAACCATTAGTCCATCAATCAACCATTAGTCCATCAATCAATCTTAAAGGTTTAATATGAAGAAATTAAAAGCTAGATATTTTTAAACGGGGAGTTTTGAGGGGCACAGAATGAAAGAATTGCTTTTCCATAAAAACATATCTCATCTCATCTCATCTTCAGCCTCTTATCCGGGGTCGGGTCTCAGGGGCAACAGCTTTAGCAGGGGACCCCAAACTTCCCTTTCCCGGGCCACATTAACCAGCTCTAACTGGGGGATCCTGAGGCGTTCCCAGGCCAGTGTGGAGATCTAATCTCTCCACCTGGTCCTGGGTCTTCCCCGAGGCCTCCTCCCAGCTGGACGTGCCTGGAACACCTCCCTAGGGAGGCGCCCAGGGTTCATCCTTACCAGATGATCCTGAACCACCTCAACTGGCTCCTTTCAACGCAAAGGAGCAGCGGCTCTACTCCGAGTTCCTCACGGATGCTGAACTTCTCCCCCTCTCTCTAAGGGAGACTCCAGACCCCCTCCTGAGGAAACACATTTCACACGCTTGGACCTGGACCTGGTTCTTTGGGTCCTGACCCAGCTTTCATGACCACAGGTGAGGGTAGGAACCAGGACTGAGGGTAGATCCAGAGCTTTGCCTTCCTCAGCTCTCTGTTCATCACAACGGTGCGGTAGAGCGACTGCAGCTCCGCCCCCGCTGCTCCGATTCTCCGGCCAAACTCACGCTCCATCGTCCCCTCACTCGTGAACATGATCCCGAGGTCCTTGAACTCCTTCACTTGGGGTCAGGACTCATTCCCTACCTGAAAAATATATATTTTTTAAAAACATTTTGACGGGTTTGACAATGACTTCCTGTCCCGTTGTGTTTCCATGGTAGCAGCCAATAGCGTCGGGCGTTGCTGGTTGCCAGGTTTGTCTGTTGTTGCTACAGAAACAAGGAATCGTGTTGAGTTGAGAGCTAGCTAAACGTTTACACAGCACTCAAATAACGTTAAATACTGTTGTAAATGAACTGATGAGTCCAAATGAGTGGTTCCCCTGTTTGATTCCTCACTGTCATGGAGCAGGCTGATCGCTGACACACTCTGCAACCAACCTGGCAACCCGACTGCTGGAGTTATTTTTTGTTGTTGCGACGACGACCTTGAAACACTAGATGGAGCTGTTCTGCCTCATTCTCCAGATTTAACCTTTAAATATTACCTTAATGAATCTCTTCCAGATCCTTAAATGTGAATATGTTCTGGTTTCTTTCTTCCTCTGTGACAGAAAACTGAATATCTAATAAAACAAAGACGTTTGGATCCTGCCCGACACGTTGATATCAAATGTTTTTGGCGTCTTTTAACGTCTGCTTGTGACGTTCTGGACCTTTAACCGACTCCAGTCTTAAAGTAAAGACCTTAAATGCGGCTTTGACAGGACAGATTTGGCAACGTTGGGCCAAAAAAGACCCGTAATAATCTCTCAGCGTCAGACTTCTGCACCTCCTCCTGACTCTGATTCAGAAATTCTACCTTTGAGAGGCGACTTTGGCCAAACTACGCTCTTTTCCAAACCCTCCCGAGCAGCTTTGACGCCTAAACCTGAATCACATCCACAGTTTTTGTTTGAATCCACAACGTTGAACAATGCAACGTGCAACATTTCATTCTGGCGACTGGTTTTACAGTTGAGGACGTCACCCTGGGCTTCGGCAAACACTGATGCAACTAACTAACCTAGAAAATAATTTACAGATGAATCAATAATGCAAATGGTTAATTGAGTTTTAAATGAAGTGAAGCTCTCACATCATTGACTCGCTCTCTCCTTCTCTTGCACACAATCGCTGACACAAATGAATGATCAGGTCGAACGGGGGGGGATGTGCAAACAACCCCAACATCTTATGTAACAGTTGGAAAAGCAATCAGTGGAATCTATATAATTAAATGCTCCTGAAACACAGAACGCAGGTCAGAGGTCAGAGAGTCTGGAAGCACTCAGCCGAGCTAAACGACGCCGCTGACATTATGTTAATGTGCCGAGCGCTTAAAGGAAGATGCCCTCACAAGTCCAGTTTGTGCCTCTATGCTTTTATGCTTTTATGTTTAAGTCCCTCCATATTTGAACCCTTTACTGTTTTAGGCAACAGTTTTTAATCTCCAGTGTTTCCTCAGGGGGCCTAAAGGATCGGGAGTTGTCTCTGATCTTGGCCGCGGGGGGGTGCTGTCCCGTGGACGGTTCTGAACCGGGCGACTAGAGGGCTCTGCACCTTGGTGCGGAGGCTCCTGTCTGCCCGGGTTGGGGGGGTCTCTGTGGCGGTGCTCCCTGTGACCTTGGACTGGGATCTCTCCCGGTGTGGTCGCCCCCCAAAGGTAGCTTCCTCTAGCCTCCTCTGTACCTCAGGTCTCACTGTCCGGCCATGTCTCTGTAGTGACAGCTAGTGTTTGTGTAGGTGTGAGTGTGTGTGTCAGTGTGTGTGTGTGTGTGAATGTGTGTATGAACGTATACATATGTGTGTGTGTCTCTGTGCATGACTGTGGGGGTGGGGGGGTTCTTTGAACTTTCTTCTACTGATTTTATTTGATGTTTCTCTTTTTCTGTACATCTCTGTAACTGGGAACTTCATTTCCACTGAGCCGGCCCTCACCAGGAAAACACCGGCAATGACCCGGCTTCACATGTCCCTGAACTGGAGAAGAGACTCGAAGACGACGAGACGTACAAAGACTGGACCGCTCACAGGGGGGAGCACACACAGCGACACACACAGCGACACACACTTCCTGTCTCTGCACTAAAAGAGAAGTGGATTGCCTTTTTATCACTGCATCCATTTATGAGAGAGAAGCAGTGAAGAGACGAGAGGAGAGGAGGTGAGAGACGAGGGGAACATGTGGCCGGACTCAGACTGGGGGATGCTGCGGTTCACGGTCGGGACCCGAGCCTCTGGGCCACCAGGACGCCCGCGTGTTATCTCCACGGGAAAAAAGGGAAAGAAATGGAGCGAAAAAACACTAAATTTGGACGAGGAGTTGGATGGAGGTCAAAGTCTGCAGGGAGAGAACTTCATCGGGGTCAGGTTAACTCCAGCCGAGCTGCGGCGTGAGATGAGAGCTCGTGTCACATCGCAGCGTTTTCAGACCCTTTTATCTTTAGCATTATTTCTCCCACTCACACGTGTGATGTCAGCGGCTCCTGGTTCCAGTTGTTTGTAACAAACATGCTAAAAATACTCAGAGGGAGAACAACGGGCAGTGACTGAACCAAAGACCTCTGAAGGATTTAACACCAAATATCATCGTCTGAGACAGATTCTGTCCAACGAGGAGCGTCACGCAAACGCGTTCGAAGCCAAGGAGGACGCAGACAATGTGACGGACCGCTGTTTGCTTCCTGCCTCCAATCAACATTCATTCATTCATCTTCAGCCTCTTGTCCCTGTCGGGGTCGCGGGGGGGGCTGGAGACAATCCCAGCTGACATCGGGCGTGAGGCGGGGTCCACCCTGGACAGGACGCCAGTCTATCACAGGACACATAGAGACGAACAGAGACAGACAACCATTCACACCTACGGGTGATTTAGAGTCATCAATGAACCGAACACCTGCACGTCTTTGGACTGTGGGAGGAAACTGGAGAACCCGGAGAAAACCCACGCAGACACGGGGACAACATGCAAACTCCACACAGAAGGGCCCCAGCCGGGATTCGAACCAGGAACCTTCTCGCTGTGAGGCAACAGTGCTTTGTTTCCAAATCTTTCCGTAGACCTCGGAGTTTTTGTGCGTCTTGTCGACTGTTTTTGAATCTTTTCATCGACCAAATCTGCAGTAAACACTCCACCTCCGCATCACACCAACGTGAACCTTTCACCGCCATTGTTTGAAATGTCCGCGCATGGTCCCTCCTTCTTTTTTCTACGTCCCAACAGGCGCACAGGAAATGACCCCAGAACTGCCATAGGCCTCGTACTCGTACACGTACGCACGCTCGAGCTTGTACATGTGCAAACGTGCTTTACAAAAGCCCACCTCTCCCAAACGGGCCGTGGACGGCAAGCGTGCCGCTTCTAGGCGTGGTACGGTTGCACTCACACTGGTCAAAGGAACCAGACTTTAGCTGTGAAACCTGTTTTGGCGCGGTGCAGAAGGACAGTGTGAGTGCGCCCTTAAAGCTGCACCCATTGAAATCCGTCATCCCGTCCTGTTTTCAAACTGTTGAACTTGTTTCATTTGCAGACAAACTGTCTCGTGTGTTTGTTAGTGAACTTCCTCTTTAGTCTAAATCTTTCCTTTCAGTCCACACTCGAGCTCTGACGACTGAGCAACGAGCGACCACCGAGTTCTTCACACGTTACACGAGAAAACCCCACAGTGCGGCTCCTCTAAGATGACAGATGGGTAAATTACAGCCATGTGAAACTTCACTGTCAGTGACGCAGAACGCTGATGATTCAGAATTTCCCAGAACCTCAATTTGCTGCTCGCTCACAGAGGGAAGTGTTCTTCACATCAGGGAAGGAGACGCGTTTACGTTTTCACTGTTTCACTCACGACCCATTTCTCCTCAGTTCGCAACACTGACACAAACTCGCCACCCTCAGTCGTCCAGCGCGAAACCTCTCAGTCGCCGCTTCGGATCCTTTCATCGCTTTAAAAGCTGCAAGAAAAAGAAATGGCAGCATGCAAAGCTGAAGAGATCAGGCGTGAGAAGGGGGGGTTCTGCAGCTCTGTGAATACCACCAGGCCAAATGTGCTCCTGTTGCATCCTCAAGCAGACGTCGTCTCTTCCATTTGTCCACTTTTATCACCTCGCTCCGTAGTTATCGTGGTTTTACACCGAGAAAGAAACCCGGCCTGCACCTCAGCACAAAGCAAGGGCCGTAACACACACCGTGACTCCACTGTTGCTTTCCTACGCTCCACCGCGCACATTGATGACATCACATCTGAACTCTGAGGAAAGGACGGGGACAGGACGGAGAGGGGACGGGGACATGACGGGGACATGATGGGGACAGGACGGGGACATGACGGGGACATGACAGGGACAGGACGGGGGCAGGATGGAGACAGGACAGGGACAGGATGGGGACATGATGGGGACATGAAGGGGACAGGACGGGGACAGGAAGGGGCAGGACAGGGACAGGACGGGGGCAGGATGGAGACAGGACAGGGTTAGGATGGGGACATGACGGGGATGGGATGGACAGGACAGGGACAGGGTGGGGACAGGGGCAGGATGGGGACAGGCAAGGAAAGGA
>NC_139826.1:39943263-39955763 GCF_963691815.1 Echiichthys vipera | reverse complement strand
TTATACATCATTAAAGCTGCACTTCCACATCAGCGTGCACACCTGCCCGTCGTATGATGTAACGCGTGTCTCTCCGTACTCGTCCTGACTCCACTTTGTTTGATTTCATGCGCCGCTGTTGTGTGAAGTCGTCCTGTTACACTCTGTCCTCGTTAATGAAGGCTCGTCGGAGCTCCACGTCTCCATTTCCTCTCTCTCTCTCTCTCTCTCTCTACGCTGCAACTTCAAAGCGTGCGGTGATGCACTGATACCAGTTCATCGGAGAACTGACCCCACTGCGGAGCGACGTAGCAGATGGCTTCATGCAAAGCATATGTTGTCATAAAGTATGCAACAACGCAGTGGTGGGAGCAGATTTCCATAATGTGCGCCGCCATAACTACAAATATGAAATGTGCTTCCTCGTATTTTCAAAATAAAAGAGTCTATGGTATAATCCTGTCTAATTTATGGTTATAATGTGGCTCAAATCTTCCATGTGTGGATAAAGATACACATCAAGATAAAGCACGTTCTCTGTCAATGCCCTCCTCTCCTTCATCTTGTGTGTGTTGTCTCTCTCTGTCTGTGTTTCCCTGCATGTGCTTTCCCCTGTCTGTCTGTAGGTCCGGTAGGCGTTCCCCAAAGCTGCAGCCTGTTAGCTGATTACACCAACACCTTAAAAGCCTGAGGCTGGCAGGCATGCAGCGCCGGACCGTCGTCGACCCAACCTTGGTAAAACTATTCCCCCCGGACTGGCGTTCCCCTTTCTCGTAGTGATTTTCACGCTCCCCGTTGTAAGCTTACTAATCGTGTTTGTGTTCTGTTTTCTCTCCGTAGTTTCCCGTGTTCCCGTTTTCCCGTCGTCTCCCGATCTCCCGTCGTCTCCCCGTTCTTGTATTTCCGTGTTTGTTCAGTTAGTCGTGTGTTTGATTATCTGTAGTTTGTTTCCGTTTGTATTTCTTAAACGTTTAATTTGTAACTTTCTTTTGTCCGTGTCTGCATTTGAGTCCACCTTTGTGTTATTCCTGTACCGTTCATGACAGTTCTCTGGTGATGCCATAAATACATGAACAGTGGAGGTGAAATGATCACATGGTAAAGCCCATTTTCATGCACTCCTGAGAAATGAAACGTATTTTATGGTTTTATGAAGAACGATAGAGCAAAATGAAAATAACGTGCAAGAATCCGAAGGTGAAGCGTGATCCTGACGACGTAAATATCACCGCACGGCAGTTTGTTCAACAGAAACGACAATATATATCTATATATATATAGATATATATATACATATATATATATCTTCATTTTTCTATACACAGCGGAGGTGAAATGATCACACGGTAAAGCCCATTTTCATGTCCTCCTGAGAAATGAAACGTATTTTCTGATTTTATGAAGAACGATCTCCACACTGGCCTGGGAACGCCTCAGGATCCCCCAGTTAGAGCTGGTTAATGTGGCCCGGGAAAGGGAAGTTTGGGGTCCTCTGCTAAAGCTGCTGCCCCCGCGACCCGACCCCGGATAAGAGGCTGAAGATAAGATGATTTCAAACAAATGTTCAAATAGAGTTTGTCAAAAAACGGAGTTCTCTTCGACGTCGGCCCTCTCGCTCCTCAATCCTGTGGATGATTTCTGCCTACGAGCCCTTCGTTCCCCCCCTCTCTGTGTGTATATAAGAAACAACCCTGACACATCCACATTTAGTCCCCGCTGCCCTGCTCCAGCTGACAGGTGGATGTCTGCTCTCCTGCAGTGGAGACCCTGCAGAGCGTCGGCCCGGTCTGGATTTGGCTCGAGCTCAGGTGCAGTTTAGAACGGACAAAGAAAAACGCAGAAGCTAAACGAGAGCATCCTCTAAACTGTCAATCCTGCAGCAAATGGTAATATAGGAAGAGTGTGTGTGTGTGTGTGTGTGTGTGTGTGTGAATGTGTTGCGTTTTATCAATACATGCTCCCTGTGGGATTATCACACTCTTGCAGCGGGAGGTCTAATACGCCCATCTGTCAGTCATTCTTACAGGCTTACTGCTGTACGGAGAAGAGAAACACAACCCGTATCTGCTGCAGACATCCTCGCCATACACTCATCCATTATACAGTGTGTGTGTGTGTGTGTGTGTGTGTGTGTGTGTGTGTGTGTGTGTGTGTGTGTGTGTGTGTGTGTGTGTGTGTGTGAGACAGCCCATTATAAAGAGCCTAAATAGCCTCTTTTTGGAGCCCACTTTGGAAGGAGCAAACTTCTGCATTAGTCTTTATTGAATGTGTGTTTTGTTTGCGGTGACCCTGCAGGCGTGCGTTCCTGCAGGCGTGCGTTCCTGCAGGCGTGCGTTCCTGCAGGCGTGCGTTCCTGCAGGCCTGCGTTCCTGCAGGCGTGCGTTCCTGCAGGCGTGCGTTCAGTCTTCGTCTTCGTTTCCACCACACAAAGCTTCATTTGAATATTGGAAACTGTTATGAATGCCCTAATACGTGACTTACGATGGTGACTGTATGGAAGATATTCAGGTTCTTCCTTGAGTTTGTCCCCACTCTGTATTTGTATGTTTATCCAGTTTGTGTGTGTGTGTGTGTGTGTGTGTGTGTGTGTGTGTGTGTGTGTGTGTGTGTGTGTGTGGCGTCTAAAAGTGAGTGCAGAGGCTCCAACACTGTGATATAGTAATATACCATTATCAGTATTACTACTACCATAACTACTACTACTTCCACCATTACTATTACCATAACTACCATAACCATAACTACTACTACTATTACTAGTACAACAACTACCATTACCACTATTACCTCTAATACTACTATAACTACTAATACTACCACGTCTACTACTACTACCACCATTACCATTACCACTACTACCATAACCATTACTACTTCTACTACTATCATTAGCATTACTACTACCACAATTACCATAACCACTACTACCAATACCATTACCATTAACACTACTAAAACTACTACTATCATTACCGCTACTATTTCTTCTACCATTACCATTTCCACTACTACTACCACCATTAATATGACCACTACCACTACTACTACTACCATTACTACTACTACCACTACTACCATTAGCATTACTACTACCAAAATTACCATAACCATTACCATTACCACTACTACCATTAATATTGCCACTACAACTGCTAAAACTACTTCTTCCATTACCACTACTACAATTACCACTACTACCACCAATACTACTTCTTCTACTACTACTACAACCAATACTACTACTACTACCATTAACACTACTACAACTACTACTGCCACCACAGCTACTACTTCTTCTACCATTACCATTTCCACTATTACTACCACCATTAATATTACCATTACTACTACCACTACTAAAACTACTACTTCCATTACCACCACCACTACTACTACCATTACTACTACTACCATTACTACTACTACCACTAGCATTACTACTACCGCAATTACCATTAGCACTACCATTACCACTACTACCATTACCATTTCCACTATTACTACCACCACTACTACTACCATTACTAAAACTACTACTTCCATTACCACCACTACTACTACAACCATTAATATTACCACTACCACTACTACTACTACCGTTACTACTACTACTACTTCCATTACCACTACTACCACCAATACTACTACTACTACTACTACTACTACTACCATTACTACTACTACCACTACTACCATTAGCATTACTACTACCACAATTACCATTACCACCACTACTACTACCACCAATACCACTACTTCTACTACTACTACTACTACCATTAACACTACTACTGGCATTACCGCTACTACTTCTTCTACCATTACCCCTACCACTACCACAATTAATATTTCCACTACCACTACTACTACTACTACCATTACCACTACTACCATTACGATTTCCACTACTACTACCACCATTACCATTAACACTACTACAACTACTACTGCCATTACCGCTACTACTTCTTCTACCATTACCACTACTACCATTACCACTACCACTACTACTACCATTAATATTTCCACTACCACTACTACTACTACTACTACTACCATTACCACTACCACCATTAATCTTTCCATTACCACTACTACTACCATTACCATTTCCACTATTACTACCACATTACCATTACTACTACTACCATTAATATTACCACTACCACTGCTAAAACTACTACTTCCATTACCACTACTACCACCAATACTACTACTACTACTACTACTACTACTACTACTACCATTACTGCTACTACCACTACTACCATTAGCATTACTACGACCACAATTACCATTACCACTACTACTACCACCAATACCACTACTTCTACTACTACTACTACTACTACTACCATTACCACTACCACTACCATCATTTATATTTCCACTACCACTACTACTACTACCATTACGATTTCCACTATTACTATCACCATTACCACTAATACAACTACTACTAACATTACTACTACTAACATTACTACTACTACTACTACTACTTCTACTATTATTACTACTGTTTTAGTTACTTTTAACTACTGCTGCTACTAATAAAACCAATGATTCCTGTGATTGTTGTTGTGGTTGTCTGCCAGTCCTGGGTGTTCTCAGTAACAGTGTCCTCTCCTGCAGTGTCTTTCATGGTAACACGTCTAGCTTTAACCACAGCATGTAGGTCGCACACACACTCACGCGCGTTAACCGCGTGAAGGACATCAGGAGACACACATAAGTGGCAGTCATCGCCTTCCTTTCTCCTCCACCAATCACAGTGTGTCCTACTTCCCAGCTGGGTCTGCCTTTGTCCCTGCACAGGAGTCCATGAGGAGATTAGTGCCGCGCTGAAGGCCCCGCTGATGTGATAATTCACTGTGTTCAAGCACTTCAGACTAAAATAAGATTAGTCATCTCTCCACTCCGAGGGAGAGTGACCCCGGAGCAAGCTGATGAAATCAGCGGCTGATTGATTGAGAGCTTCCAAGTCTCGGAAAAATTCCTGAGCACCAAATTAAGATGATAATAGTGTGCAGCGCTGACGCTCACGGCCGGTCCCTGCCATGCATTTAACCTGCGTTTATCAGACACTCACACTGTGGCTGTCACTGCGGTCTCTTATTCTTCCGTGCTGTCCAGGCAGATTACTCTTTGCACCTTCTGCTGATTGAAAACCAAATGTGAGTGTGTGTTTTGGATAATTCCCCCTGTGGGTGGAGGTGTTGTGCAGCAGGGATTCGAGACAATATGCAGCAACGTGCCGTAAAGTGTTGATCACAACTGCAGACATCTGCATTTGTGATCCAACAGCCTCTGTTCCTGTACGATGATGTTTACGGTAGGCCACGCGGAAGGCTTCTTAGGGCGCACTCACACTGTCCTTCCGCACCGCGCCCCGTGCTTTAGGGTCCTTGTCCCCCCCTCCAGGCCCGTTTGTACTCGGAGAATGCTTCTTGCTGCCTATACGTCATCACGCCGTAACACGTCACACGCATTGATGACGTCATGGCGATGCGTGGCTTTGTTTCCAGATCTTTCCGTAGACCTCGGAGTTTTTGGGCGTCTTGTCGACTGTTTTTGAATCTTTTCATCGACCAAATCTGCAGTAAACACTCCACCTCCGCATCACACCAACGTGAACCTTTCACCGCCATTGTTTGAAATGTCCGCGCATGGTCCCTCCTTCTTTTTTTCTACGTCCCAACAGGCGCACAGGAAATGACCTCAGAACCGCCGTAGGTATCTTGCTCGTGCTCGTGCTCGTACACGTGCGCGCGCTCGTGCTCGTACACGTGCAAACGTGCTTTACAAAAGCCCACCTCTCTCAGACGGGCCGTGGACGGCCAGCTGGCCGCAGTTATGCGCGGAGTGGTTGCACTCACACTGGTCAAACGCACTAGGCTTGACCCGAAAAACCTGTTTTGGCGCGGTGCGGAAGGACAGTGTGAGTGCGCCCTATGTCGGCTGTTCTGTTTGGCTTTTCCCTGTGTCGCTCTCGTCAGCGTCACAGGTTGCTTCCATGTGAGCGGTTGGAGTAGCACGTCAATAAAGATGACTGACGAGTGGTTTATCCAATCAGATGCAAGGATTTTTGATACGGCCCAGCCTCCTGAAATCTGAAATCACTTTCCTATGGAGTGATCCCAGATGGACGAGTGAAGCAAGGAGGAGCCAAATGTATCTGGCGAGAGTCGGGTTAGTTCTGGAGCACACTGTGATGTAAAGAGACCCAACAATTCCCCCCTGAGCAACAGTTCAGTTTTAGAAATCTAAGTTAAAGTTAAAGTCGTCCTCCATCAGATTTGGGATCCCTTGTTTCTAGCGGCCTCTGTGGCGGTAAGATGTAACTGCAGGCGAGGCTGTTCTTTCACAGCCTCCATCTTGTAACGTTCATGGTCATGATGTGTGTTTTTACTTCCTCTTTTTGAAACTCTATTGACAAACATTCACCTCTCTACTTCCAGTCCGTCCCCTATACGTTCCCCTCTTAAACCCCTACACACACACACACACACACACACGTTCCTATTACACCTCTGCCCTCACTACAAGCCTGACTCAGAAGTTGGAAATTCCCATTTTTGATAACAAGTGAACGCAGCACAACCATTAGTGATGAGTTAGTCTAGCAGACCAACCGCTGTCAGCAGCGTCACTAACACCGCGAACGTCTCCACAGACACACAGACTGGAATACAAGTGCTTTCATTAGGGGGTCACACGATCAATCACCATTGTTTTGAAATGCTGTAAATAGAAGATGCATCCCCTCTGTGAGACGGGTCGTTGACAGAGGTCAGAAATGTTTCTAAAATACAGTTGTTCCTGAAAATGGAGGAAGATTTGATCCTTTGCTTTTAATGCTTCACCTTCCAAACTATAACTGCAGTTCATGTAACCTGACACAAAGCCAATCTGACCATTTCAGGGCCCCCGGAGGGTCCGGAGGTCTGGGGCCCACAACTGTCCGTCGGTCCTTCACTGAAATCTAAAAACAACAGAAGATTTGTGTCGGCTGAACTGTTACATCATCGGGACAGAGTAAGCAAGAGAAACTGTGAGAGCCACAGGGCTTATGGTGTTTAGACCGCGCACACACACACGCACACGCACGCACACACACACACACACACACACACACACACACACACACACACGGTCCACATTAAAACACACTAAAGCTGCACATAGTCAGTAAGAGGCTCCACAACAGCTGTCTCCGGTGAGAGCGCGTGGGCTCCATGAGTACGGCGTGTGTTTGAGGTGGAGCAGGAGAGGGGGATGATGGGAGTTTAGGGCTTAGGGGAGTGGGTAGGGGGTTTGTAGGGGGGACGGGCACCCACCTTTGCAGCAGGCTGAACCCATGGTTGCCAGTGGAGGATCCAGAAGCAAAGACGTCCCATCCCCAATTCCACAGTACCAACAGAACAGAACAAAGATGTCCGACCGCCGAACCGAGCACCTTGAGCTAAACCTGACGGCCGCCCGGCTGCACACGAGCACTTACGACTGAAACAGTGTGAAGGAAGGGGGGAGGGCGGGAGGTAGGTGTGTGTAGCGGCTGTGGACGGCAGGGTTTTTTGGGGGGTAATCCTGCACCGCCGCGGCGTCCCATTCAGCCCTCACCAGGTCGCCACCGCGCAAGGGTGCCCGCTGGTGGGGTGGCGTCCATGAGAGCGGGCAACAACGGCAGGATTACATCTTTAGATTAGATTAGATTTCTCTCCCAAGCTCATCTTTCTCTGTCCTCCTTTATATATTTATTTGTTTGTTCATCTTTTCTCATTTCCTCTGAGGCCTCTTAATCCCCGGCCCTGCGCCGCACGCGGATTTTCCACCGCCTGAAACCACGGACACAACTGGACGACACGGACACAACAGCTGGGAGCGGCGTACAGAGAAGTGTACCGCGTATTACCGAGCGTGTTTATCCAAGCTGGAAGGGATTTGCGGATGTTTGCGTGGCTTCAGAGCCGATGATGATTCAGGTGTTAAATCTGTCACCGTCACCGATCTGTCTCCGCGCAACTTAATGAGTGATTTAGTGGCAACTCAGGGCGCACTCACACTGTGCCTCCGTCCCGTGCCCCGCGCTTTAGGGTCCTTGTCCCCCCCTCCAGGCCCGTTTGTACTCACACTACCTGGGCCTCGGAGAATGCTTCTTGCTGCCTATACGTCATCACGCCGTAACACGTCACACGCATTGATGACGTCATGGCGATGCGTGGCTTTGTTTCCAGATCTTTCCGTAGACCTCGGAGTTTTTGTGCGTCTTGTCGACTGTTTTTGAATCTTTTCATCGACCAAATCTGCAGTAAACACTCCACCTCCGCATCACACCAACGTGAACCTTTCACCGCCATTGTTTGAAATGTCCGCGCATGGTCCCTCCTTCTTTTTTCTATGTCCCAACAGGCGCACAGGAAATGACCTCAGAACCGCCGTAGGCCTCGTGCTCGTACACGTGCGCACGCTCGTGCTCGTACATGTGCAAACACGCTTTACTAAAGCCCACCTCTCCCAAGCGGGCCGTGGACGGCCAGCTGGCCTCAGTTATGCGTGGAGCGGTTGCACTCACACTGGTCAAAGGAACTAGGCTTGACCCAAAAAACCTGTTTTGGCGCGGTGCGGAAGGACAGTGTGAGTGCGCCCTATGCGACAAAGTTGATAAATAGCAAGATGGACAAAAAAAACAGGGAATTTGTTCCAAATGTGTTTTATTTTTTCATTTCAGGTTCCTGAGAAATCTCTCTCATCTTCTCACCTCCCTCTCGTTGCTCTCACACAGATGCAGAGGGAAATAACTCACACACAGTATATATAGACATATATATATACAGGCACCGTGTTACATTTAAATGCATTCCTTAACTAAATGATCCCTTTAAAGGTTTGTTGTGTGGACGAAAACATGACGGAGAAAGTGAATAACAGGACGAGGTCACTGTGTTCTGGGGACACAGACCTGATAAGCACATTCTCTGTTTAGAGAACAATAGACCTGTGTTTGGGCGTGATGACGTCTGGACGCAAAGTAGACCCCACTGATGGTAAATGTGTGTGTGTGTATGGGAAAGACCTGATGGGGCGTGTAAACGTGCCAGCACACGAACCTCAGTATAAGACGGGAAGTTCTGTTAAGAGACACTTGGATCTCTGTGATGAGTGTGTTAAACCTTGATTCAATAAATTCCCCTTGATTGCTGTGAGACGTCTCTGCTGACTCCTTCTGAGTCCTGAGGACTTCAAGTCCCTCGGGATCTTGTTCACGAGTGAGGGGACGATGGAGCGTGAGTTTGGCCGGAGAATCGGAGCAGCGGGGGCGGTGTTGCAGTCGCTCTACCGCACCGTTGTGACGAAAAGAGAGCTGAGGAAGGCAAAGCTCTGGACCTACCCTCAGTCCTGGTTCCTACCCTCACCTGTGGTCATGAAAGCTGGGTCAGGACCCAAAGAACCAGGTCCAGGTCCAAGCGTGTGAAATGTGTTTCCTCAGGAGGGGGGCTGGAGTGTTTATAGTTCGTGTCTTCCCTCTTGTTCCGTGCCAGATTATTTCGTACCTTGTGTCGAATGTTTCCAGCGTTTTTCTCCACAGTCTTGTTCGTGCCATAGAGTTCTTTGTTTCCTCGTTCAGGTGTTTGTATTCCTTGTTTAATCATAGTAAGTTTACCCTTTTGAATTCTCTTGTATCCATTGTTTTGTTCCTCCTGTGGGGAGTGATTCTTTGTTTGTGGTTTTTGCTCTGAGCCACATTCCTGTCGTCAAGCTCATAAATTCAGTGTTGATCCTCGAACCTCCGCATCTGAGTCCTCCTTCCTGCCTGGGTCTGACAACTCAAACTCTCCACATGAGCTTCAGTATCATTTAGACTGAATTGCAGAAACATGGAACATACTGCACGACAGTAACTCTCTTAATAAAGAGCACAAACTGTCCTGAACGCTGCTGCTCAGCTCTTACCACGTGTCACACCTGTTCACACCTCTCTGCACGGCCGTCCTGTTCCTTTAAAGAACACTTTAAAACCTTTCTGCAGTAAATCCGGGACTTTTGCCGAGCCCTCAGGTGCTCCTCAGGACGTTCTAAAGCCCCTTTCACACAGGCACTGCACACCTGAGGTTACCTACGCATTATCCAACAGAGCTGTGTGTGTGGACGCAAACGTCAGAGTCAGTTGGAGCAGGAATCAAACAAGTGCATGTGAATGGGTGAAGACAGACGCTCTGAACAAGACTGAATAAAGGCGTCGGTGACGTTCCTATCATGGTGCCGCACACAAGGAAGAGAACAAACCTCCGACAGTGAAGAAGAAGAAGGAGGATTTACATCAAGGGTTCTTGAACTTCTTCAGCTCGAGACCCGAAAGACAGATTTGGTGTCTCCCCAGGACCCAAACTTGCAAAAACACATTTTTCAGGTCAAAGTTCAAGAGAAGAGAGTGAAAAGGAGAGGACACATCATCTGAGCAGCGTCTCTTTTCCATAAACGCGTCCTGACGCTCACTCTGGGACAGACTAACGCAAGTAAAGAGGACAGAGACATCCTCAGAACACACACACACACACATACACGCGCACACACACGCACGCACGCACGCACGCACGCACACGCGCACACACACACGCACACGCACACGCACACGCACGCACACACACACACACACACACACACACACACACACACACACACACACACACACACACACACACGCGCACATACACACACACACAGGGACACAAACAGGGACACACACACACAAGCCTGTCTCAACAGAAACAATCGTTGGGTCCATCTGCCGACTTCACCAAATCCCTTCCACGCGGATCAGCCGACACCTCTGGAAACCGACCAATCAGCCGGCACCGACCCAGAGCCCCCCCCCCCCCCCCCCGGCTGAGGCATTGATCATCCGCCTGATCGGCGCGGGATTGTCCCGGTGTAAACACAAACTTCCATTTAACGCTCTCTTAATCCCGCAGAGGGGATTGAACCGGGAGGTCGTTGAGGAGGATGAACCCACGCGGGGATTTGAAATGTATCCCGAGGGAGTATTCAGGAATATGTGAGGGAAGAAGGGATGAAAGAAGGAGGAGAGGAGAGGAAAGAGGAGGCGCTGCTTCGCCGCTTACCTATATCCGTCTCTTTGTGGTTCTTGATCAGCTCAGCGAGCTCAAAGTTCCCGGCGATAATGGCCACCTGGAGAGAGAGAGAGGACTTCTTTTAATATGCAGGTAAAAATAAAGAGCACACAATGACTCAAAACATATTTATCGTATTCTCCGCACTATAAGTTGCACCTAAAGACCTTCACATGTCTCACATGCGGTGCTCCTTATATATGGACCAATATTGAGCCACAACAGGTCTCCAACTACGGTGAGCAGCCGCCGACTCTATTTTCCCCGTAGAAGAAGTAACGTGCGGTGCATGTTGAGATATACGACTGCGTGAAGCGTGCCGTTTCATTTCCATGTGTGTGTTTGTGTAAAGAGCCCAAAATGGCTCCTAATCTCTCCACCTGGTCCTGGGTCTTCCCCGAGGCCTCCTCCCAGCTGGACGTGCCTGGAACACCTCCCTAGGGAGGCGCCCAGGGTTCATCCTTACCAGATGATCCTGAACCACCTCAACTGGCTCCTTTCAACACAAAGGAGCAGCGGCTCTACTCCGAGTTCCTCACGAATGCTGAACTTCTCCCCCTCTCTCTAAGGGAGACTCCAGCCCCCCTCCTGAGGAAACACATTTCAGACGCTTGGACCTGGACCTGGTTCTTTGGGTCCTGACCCAGCTTTCATGACCACAGGTGAGGGTAGGAACCAGGACTGAGCGGTAGATCCAGAGCTTTGCCTTCCTCAGCTCTCTTTTCATCACAACGGTGCGGTAGAGCGACTGCAGCTCCGCCCCCGCTGCTCCGATTCTCCGGCCAAACTCACGCTCCATCGTCCCCTCACTCGTGAACAAGATCCTGAGGTCCTTGAACTCCTTCACTCGGGGTCAGGACTCATTCCCTACCTGGACTAACAATCCACCAGAGCAGCGGCTCTACTCCGAGTTCCTCACGGATGCTGAACTTCTCCCCCTCTCTCTAAGGGAGACTCCAGACCCCCCTCCTGAGGAAACACATTTCGGACACTTGGACCGGCGACCTTGGAGCATTAGTGTGAATAAAATGACACTTTTCTCGGCTTTTATACACACTGTTGGAAAACAGTGGGAAGTGTTCCAGGCACGTCCAGCTGGAAGGAGGCCTCGGGGAAGACCCAGGACCAGGTGGAGAGATCAGACCTCCACACTGGCCTGGGAACGTTACATAAACACGCCTTATATGTATGTCGTCATGTAAGCTCTCTCTTTCTCCGTATGGAAGCTTTTCCACAGAAGAACTTAAAAGGAAACACCAATGATGGCGTAATTGGTTGTGAAAGCAGCCGAGCGTAATAACGCTGACTAATAACGCCGTAATGACGCTGACACGAGAGCGATCGGACTGTTTTTAGAAAGTACTCCACCAAGAAAAGTACAAGAGAGGC
>NC_139826.1:39913263-39938263 GCF_963691815.1 Echiichthys vipera | reverse complement strand
GGTCTCAGGGGCAGCAGCTCCAGCAGGGGACCCCGAACTTCCCTTTCCCGGGCCACATTAACCAGCTCTAACTGGGGGATCCTGAGGCGTTCCCAGGCCAGTGTGGAGATCTAATCTCTCCACCTGGTCCTGGGTCTTCCCCGAGGCCTCCTCCCAGCTGGACGTGCCTGGAACACCTCCCTAGGGAGGCGCCCAGGGTTCATCCTTACCAGATGATCCTGAACCACCTCAACTGGCTCCTTTCAACGCAAAGGAGCAGCGGCTCTACTCCGAGTTCCTCACGGATGCTGAACTTCTCCCCCTCTCTCTAAGGGAGACTCCAGACCCCCTCCTGAGGAAACACATTTCGCTTGTGCTTCTTCTTTTTTTTATAATTTAAGTTGAGCAGAGGTTAAAGGTCGTTGGACGTTTTTAAAACCAGATGACAAGAAACCAAAGTCCCAATCTAACCCTCATTATCATTCCTCCGCCCACCATCTCCACCACCACCATCATCTCCATCATCACCATCATCACCTCCCCCACATCCATTCTTTTCTCGTTCTCCCCTGGTTGTCATGGAGACACATGCGTGTGTGTGTGTATAACATACAAGTCGGGGAGGGGGGAGGGGGGTGGAGCGGCGTTGTGAGCCGCTTGCAGCCGAGTGGAACATCAGCGGAGGCAACAAGTCCGTCAGATGAGAGTGAGACGGGAAATCTATCATCAATCGACGAAGAACAAAAGTCCAAACAGGAAGCAGAGGAAACCCACATCAATCCCAAACTTTAGGAGCCACTCAGACTCCAGAGCCGAGGCCAGAGTTCTGCTCCTTCATCAAACCCACGGGTCACTTTGGGTTCATTCATCTGAGCAGAGTAATACGTGCTCTTCTGTGTGAGGATACACAACACTTCTCCTGCTAAAGAATAATATATATGGGTGTTACCATCAACCACAGAGATCTAACACTGAAGCTGTTTACAAGAAGGGAATCAGCAGACGAGATTGCTTACTCCGGGTAGTGAATGAGTCCTGACCCCAAGTGATGAGTTCAAGTACCTCAGGATCTTGTTCACGAGTGAGGGGACGATGGAGCGGGAGTTTGGCCGGAGAATCGGAGCAGCGGGGGGCGGAGCTGCAGTCGCTCTACCGCACCGTTGTGATGAAAAGAGAGCTGAGGAAGGCAAAGCTCTGGATCTACCGCTCAGTCCTGGTTCCTACCCTCACCTGTGGTCATGAAAGCTGGGTCAGGACCCAAAGAACCAGGTCCAGGTCCAAGCGTCTGAAATGTGTTTCCTCAGGAGGGGGGCTGGAGTCTCCCTTAGAGAGAGGGGGAGAAGTTCAGCATCCGTGAGGAACTCGGAGTAGAGCCGCTGCTCCTTTGCGTTGAAAGGAGCCAGTTGAGGTGGTTCAGGATCATCTGGTAAGGATGAACCCTGGGCGCCTCCCTAGGGAGGTGTTCCAGGCACGTCCAGCTGGGAGGAGGCCTCGGGGAAGACCCAGGACCAGGTGGAGAGATTGTCACATTCACCCGTTCACACAGACATTCACACTGATGGCAGTGGACATCTACAGACCATCTAACGTAACCATTCACACACATTCACACACCCATGCGCAGGACGAGGAGCAATTCGGGGTTCAGTGTCTTGCCCAAGGACACATCGACATGTGGACCGGGGGAGCTGGGGATCGGACCACCAATCTCTCAAATGGAGGACGACCCACTCTCCCACTGAGCCACAGCGGCCCCATAACGCCCCCCTTTTCACGTACACAAAGTCATCAGACCCACTGTTCATGTGAAACTATGGACTGGTGCAGCTTTCATGAACGACGCTAAGGATTCTCGTCCCGACCTGTTTTTAATGAACGGTCCTGTTCATCGGCGTCACCTTTCACACACACGACGCTCCACTACGGTCGCTGTTTCAAACACGAGGAACATGTGAATAACTCACGCCACAAAAAGGTGTGTTTGTCACTTCAGAGACACACGGGACATGAACGACACGGGCCGCAGCCTCCTGGGTGAAAGTCCCATCTGCCGCCCCACATCCCACGTCCTCACGTGGAGTTTGGCGCTCTTAACCCTGGAACCCTGTTATCTGTGAGCGTCTAATATCACCACAGACAGTGTTGAAAGTCCTTGTGCGTTAGTGCCAAACGCAGAGAGGGAAGTGACGAAACAACCGTACTTGATGCCTCGGGGATGAGCACGAGCTGGGAAGATGCAAGTCGGAATTTTGGCCCATTTAAAAGTGCTTATTTGCTCGTTTTTACCTTCGTATTCCCGTGAACTCTGAGTCTTTTTAGACCCATTTCAGGTGCTGTTGCTGCTCATAATTCCCACTGAGGCACTGGGAATGGGGGGCTGCAGAGTGAGCTTCCTTGCTAGCATCTCTTGGGAAATAATTGTTGCTATGGCACCAAAGCTCAGCTGTTCATTGGAGGTTTAAGCCGCACCGGGTTGAAACTGACTGTGAGCATTCGCGGAACTATTTATACACCGAATCGAGAAATTACATGACAACATGTCTGCTTATGCTTGTTGCCTCTGGAATAATGTGACATTAGAATTTCAATTTGAATATTCAAACACTTTGGCTCAGTGTAACCGCGTGATGACATGTCACCGGTGGAGGGAACTCGCTGCACGTGACTCGTGGTAATAAGGCAGACAGAGGAGCAGAGGGGGGAGTCGTGTGTGACGTACAGCGCGTGCCAAAGGCGAGGGGAGGAACGAGAGAGTGTGTGGGGGCAAAGAGGGCAGGATATAAAGGGGGAGGGGGTGGGAAATAGACAATGCATATAATGAGCGGAGAGAGGAATAAGATTAGAAGAGCGGCAGCGGAGAAGGTGCAGAAGAGAAGGTGGAGATAACAACTGGAGTGAAAGGAGCAAAGGTAAATGAAGGGAGGTGTTGCGGAGACGATGAGAAGCTTAGAGGAGCAGAGGTTAGATGGAGAGATGCAAATAGTGTTTGAGTGGACAAAAAGAACAAAAGACAGTTAGAGGAAGTGGAGAGGACGCGGCCGATTGTTGGAGGGGGTCGTTAAACAAAGGAAATGAATTTGTATCTGTGTGAAAGCCCTCTATCTGGAGAACGGGCCACTCAGAGAGGATGATGGGAGATTTCTGTGCTTCAGCTCTGCTCCAGTTCTTTTCTTTCGGTTGTATGCAACAATGATGATCAGGCTTAACCACACACACACACACACACACACTGAACTGACACATGATATTATCAGATGGCATGGCCACACACCCACACAGTGTCCTAATTAAGAGCAAACGCAGCAGCAGAAACAGCAGCACTGGGTTTCCTCCTTTGGGCAGTGGGAGCGCCCAAAAACACACAAATACAGTGTGGCACAGGCAGACGTGTCTCCATAGCGCCCGTCAGCACTGGAGGACGCTCCGGCTGAACAGACGCTATCATGTTGGGCAGCTTTTTGGGACCACAGCTGTGTTTTTGGACCCTTGACGGGCTCGTCACTATCGTCTATAACAGGCTTCACACTGCTACAACCATGGTGGCTTTTTAAATATTGGATCTTTATTTAAAGCTGCAATCGGTAAGAAGTCTGGCAGATGGAGCTGACTCAGTCAAATTTTGAATGTTTACAATTTTCACGCCCCTCCCCCTCTACCACCGACTCTTGTGAACGAGCCCGTCTCTTCACTCATCGATAAACAGCATGGAGTACACGCTACATGGAGGTGGGCTAGCTAACTTAGGTTGCACTCACACTGTCCTTCCGTACCGTGCCCCAGGACGTTTCACGGCTGAAGTCTAGGTCGTTTGACCAGTGTGAGTGCAACCGTACCATGACCACGGCCCGTTTGGGAGAGGTGGGCTTTAGTAAAGCACGTTTGCACGTGTACGAGCACGAGCGTGCGCACGTGTACGACCACGAGGCCTACGGCGGTTCTGAGGTCATTTCCTGTGCGCCTGTTGGGACGTAGAAAAAAGAAGGAGGGACCATGCGCGGACATTTAAAACAATGGCGGTGAAAGGTTCACGTTGGTGTGATGCGGAGGTGGAGTGTTTACTGCAGATTTGGTCGATGACAAGATTCAAAAACAGTCGACAAGACGCACAAAAACTCCGAGGTCTACGGAAAGATCTGGAAACAAAGCCACGCATCGCCATGACGTCATCAATGCGTGTGACGTGTTACGGCGTGATGACGTATAGGCAGCAAGAAGCATTCTCAGAGGCCCAGGTAGTGTGAGTACAAACGGGCCTGGAGGGGGGGACAACGACCCTAAAGCACGGGGCACGGGACGGATGGAGGGCGCCCTTACTCATAGATAGTAACTGCTAACGCCATTTAGCGTGTTACATGCGTGGGGGAGGGCTGTGGCGTGTGCATGAACTGTGAACTGAGAGTCAGCTCGGCGCTGAGTGGACAGGATGATACGGGCGCGGTGGATTTTTGCAAAACAAACAACAAGCTCTACGTAGAGGCACAAAAATGTTGCTGACTGGGACTTTGACCTGGCAAGTCATTAAGAACAAAATCCTATTCACAGAGGCGGCTGCCATTGTTCATTCTGAACAGCATTCATTTGAATGTTCACAAACAGTCAGGGCGCCCTCCCACTGTGCCTCCGTCCCGTGCCCCGTGCTTTAGGGTCCTTGTCCCCCCCTCCAGGCCCGTTTGTACTCACACTACCTGGGCCTCGGAGAATGCTTCTTGCTGCCTATACGTCATCACGCCGTAACACGTCACACGCATTGATGACGTCATGGCGATGCGTGGCTTTGTTTCCAGATCTTTCCGTAGACCTCAGAGTTTTTGTGCGTCTTGTCGACTGTTTTTGAATCTTTTCATCGACCAAATCTGCAGTAAACACTCCACCTCCGCATCACACCAACGTGAACCTTTCACCGCCATTGTTGTTGTTGTTAAATGTCCGTGCATGGTCCCTCCTTCTTTTTTCTATGTCCCAACAGGCGCACAGGAAATGACCTCAGAACCGCCGTAGGCATCGTGCTCGTGCTCGCACACGTGCTTTACAAAAGCCCACCTCTCTCAAACCGGCCGTGAACGGCCAGCTGGTCAAACGCACTAGGCTTTACCTGAAAACCGGTTTTGGCCCGGTGCGGAAGGACAGTGTGAGTGCGCCCTAAGTGACAAGTCCTGCATAGTATGCGTTTCAAGTCTCCAGCACTAAAGCTCTAAAATGGTCACAAAAAGCACACAAACCTGTGGCTAAAACACTATTTGGCCCAAAGCGTGGAAACCCTGCTCCACATGCCTTCATTTGGTGTGTGTGTGTGTGTCTGGTTGTCCAGGTGTGTGAAAGGGAAATAAGATATTTAAGACAACAGGGTTCCTCCAGCTTTGTGTCAGCAGTGTGTGTGTGTCTCTGTCCTGTTTCAACAGGAGAAGAACTTAAACTGAACGCCATCCAGAACTTTTAGGGTGAACCGGGACGTGGTCTATGAGAGATCCGATCACCAACAGACCTCACTGATCTGATGGGAACCAGACGAGTGAAGGCTGTGTCTTACGCTCTCTACATGTTGGTTTCTGATGCACTGATCCTTCTTTTCCTTCATCCACTCCACGCACCGATATCCTACATTGTACAGAACGCCGGCGGATCAGAAAACAGGCATAAACTTGTTGTATTCAGCTCCTGGCTCCGTGTGTAGGTGGAGAGTGCAACTGTGATAAAGATAGTAAGAGCCAGAGAGCGAGTTCTTCCACTCGAAAAACAAGAGAGTCCACAGCATGTCTAGTGGCTGCTTGTTGTTCTGCTGTCAGTGCGAGACCTGCTGTTTGTGTCTCTGTTACAACACATTCCTCACACAGACGGAGGAATGTTGGCTGCAGAAGTCAAAACCTCTCATCTGTGCATCCGAGAGCTCCGGTTTTAAACTGATCGACGACTTAATGAGTCGTTGGATTCCTGCACACGATCAGAAACCTGAACACGGTTACGATGACGTCTACAGAGGTCTGAATAACCGCACTTCTCAGGGTTGAAACCAGGGGAACGTTCACTCATGTGCACGTGTGTTCCTGCTTGTGTGTCGACCCCTCTGTGCCGTCAAACGACCTCAACAGCAGGTGATTTATCACAGACTTTTCCTTCACGTCGACAGTGTAAGTGATGTTTAAGAGAACGACCTCACTGCACGATGCTTCATGCTGCATGATCAGTGGTGGTACGATCCCCACCTCCCCTGGTCCACATGTCGTAGTGTCCTTGGGCAAGTCACTGCACCCTAAATTGTTCCCTGTGCTGTGCATGGGTGTGTAAATGTGTGTGAATGGTCAGATTAGATGGTCTGTAGACGTCCACTGCCATCAGTGTGAATGTCTGTGTGAACGGGTGAATGTGACAAGTAGTGTGAACGCGCCTTGAGTAGTCAGAAGACTAGAAAGGCGCTTTACCAGATGCATGATGCAACCGTGCACGTTATCGATCCTGCACTCAAATAGAAATAAAGCTGCACGTGACATCGACTCAGTAGTGCGAGCGCCGGTCGAAGCCGTGGAAGCAAAACTTTCAAACTCCGACAAACGCCCCGATGTGATCTCCGTTCGGCCCCGGCTCGCTCCCTTCATGAAGCGCTCGAGCTAATGAAGCACTCGGCTCAAGTGGCTGTCAAAGAGGACCCCGTGGGACTGCCTTTCATAAACGCCCGCCTGAGTAAGGCTCTTTTGTAACTCAGGCGTAGGTTATGAGTCAATCTCTGCAGCGCTGCCGGGGTTGTTCCCCCAGATGATGGATGTGCTGCTGCAGCAACCATCAGCAACACAAACACACCAGTACACATGCATACAAGGGACACCAGCGCATATAGTTACGCACACACATTCAAAACCTGTCACTGTTATACTGTACATGCTCATATTTTGTGTATATTCTCATTTTTGGGTTAGGGTTAGTTAATAGTTAATTCATATTTAAAGGTTGAATATGTAGAATATATTTAGTCTGAATTAATATTTTAAATTTGACAGTGACTTTCTGTCCCGTTGTGTTTCCATGGTAGCAGCCAATAGCGTTGGGCGTTGCTGGTTGTCAGGGTTGTTTGTTGTTGGGTGCAGCTACTGTAGGCTGGCACCGGGTGAAATGGAGTTAGCCAATCCTGCAGCTGCTTGGGAGCCTCAGTGAAGGGGGCGTTCTTTGTCCCAGCAGCTGAGTGAGCGGAGACGGGCAACAACCAGAGTCACTATAGGCCGAGCATTCACTCCATGGACTGAGAGAAAGGAGAGGAACGCCATTCAAACGCACGCCCACATGGCTACGCTGCTCCTTGATGCTAACATCACTTTCATCTGTACTTAGCTGGGATGGCTAACGCTAACGGCTAACGCTAACTGTCAGTCAAACTCCTCTAATCCTTGTTTTGATGCTGTGATTTTCTGGAGGGGACGGGTTCAAACAGGCTCAAACAGACTCCGGTCTCCTGGAGCTACTGGGCCGGGTCTGACCAACCTGGCAACCCGACTGCTGGACTTCTATTTTGTTGTTGCGACAACGATCTTGAGACACTAGATGGAGCTGTTCTGCTCATTCTACATATTCAACCTTTAATACTGTAACACACTGCTTTGTTTTATCTTATTATTGTAAGACATGCCTCACGCCCGGTGTCAGCTGGGATCGGCTCCAGCCCTCCGTGACCCCGACACGGACAAGAGGACGAAGATGAATGAATGAACATTTGTCATCGTCATTGTGTCATTTTAATGATGAGGGAGCGAAAGTAATATCGCCTCAAGAATATCGGCCATCCGTATCGGTCATCGGCTAAAGCTGATGCAAAGAAAATCGGCCTCGGCCCTTTAAAAGTCCATATCGTTCGATTCCCTACTCTAAATTAAAGCTTGAGCTGTTTTTTAAGCGTTCCCCAAAGTCGACGTTTTACAGCTAACAGTCGTCCGCCGCAGGACGAGAAGCTAAAGGACTAAACAGACGCTCACTCGTGGTCAAACTCCTCTCAAATACCAACATGTGAAACTGAAACCAACCTTTGGCCAGGAAGACAACATTTGCAATGCCTCGTTGCAACTGACCTTGTCCATTTTTTGCACTGTTGCCATGGTAACAAATGAGACGAAGAACAACGTGCTGCTACTAAAAACGTTTTTCCTTGCGCTCAAAAGCTAAAATCAATCTTATATATAATCGCTAACATGCAAACGGCAGTGAAGCATCTGTGTGTTTTAGTTGGTACTCCACCTGAAATGGACTCTGGCTGTTGTAGTTCTTCACTTCTTTGTCGGCTCCACGCACGAGCAGCACTCTGGCACAGTTATCCTGGGGGGGGGGGAGGAGGAAAGAGAGAATAAAACATATGACAACAAAGAAAGAGGACAAAGTCAAAGACAAGACACTGAAATACGTTCATTCTCCTACTTTGCTGAGGGGGAAAAAGGCTGATCAGCTCCCAGTGGCATCAGCAGAATTCTCCCCAAAGAAGTGAGGAGGGCAGGAAGTGATCAGTGCGGCTGGATGCCTGAACATCCCAGCACTGACACAAGAAGAAGAAGAAGAAGAGCACAACAGAACATCTACTAGCTATATCAGGGCTGGAGCTTCACTCCCTGTTAAGTGTGTATCTATTGCTCCACTCAAAGAGAACGAGGGAGTGAGAGCGAGAGAGAGAGAGAGAGAGAGAGAGAGGAGAACAGAGAGATGGAGAGTGCTGAGGGGTTTGAATCTACTGCACAAATCGCCCACAAAGTGCTCAACCACGCATGTACCGTGCACACACACACATGAATATAAATACTTTCTGTTGCTGCTGAGAGATGACGAACCGCTCACACAGATGCACAATCCTAATCTGTGCACTGTTGTAAATATTGCTGCCATTAGACATTCAGCATCTTATTTTAAGACACGCATGAGTGCGTTATTTTTACTCATGGACGTCTCCATCTGGAGCGGAGCGATCCCACCACGTCTTTCTACATTTAAATGGAAGTGTGTGACATGAATCAGAGCTATGAATTGAAGCTTTCAGGAGATAATTGCCGTTTAAAGCAGAGCGCAAGACGAAAATGTGGAAGAGGAGAGGCAGAGGGACGCAACGTGAGAAAGGTCCAATCTCTGGTGTCCATGCTGCTGCTGCTGAGGCAGGATGAGCCAGGATGAGCCGGGATGTGGCAGCTCGGACGCCATGGAAACCCCGGCTTCAAATGGATTTCTCTTGTGCACTTCATGATGTGACAGCGGACATATATTCTCAGCAGAAGTTTATGTTTTAATGCACCTGAATCTGCTCAGAGTGCTTCATGAGTGCAGGCATTTTTAGGAAGTATTGCACGAGAGCGTAGTCACATAGTGCTCCAGGTCCCCCCCCCCCCCCCTCTGTTACGCAGAAGCAGCTTCAGCAGAGAGGACACTGGACATCCCCGACCAAAGGAGAGGAGGCGATGCGGTCCCACAGTCCCTCAGGGCAGCAACATTTAAAGCGACGCACCGGTCGGCCTTCGATCACACACACAGGAGGGGGAGCGCGAGCAGCCGCTCTCCATGACACAACCGTTTGGTTTCACTTTTGCGACCGGCGCCTGTTTTTCATTCCAGTTCCAGCCTCGGTAATGAAAAGGTGTTAAGGCTGTCCACGTTTAGAGAGCCTGCGTGAAACATCCCATTAAGAAGCACTGAACACGCTTTAATGGGGAGAGGCGAGCGTGAGTGCAGCCGGCGGTTTATGAATCCTCCTTCACTTCGTTTCTTGACTTCATGACATTTTTTCCTCAGTGTCAAAGAAAAGTGTAAAGATTTTGATCGTATTGGGCATTTGGTAAGGATGAACCCTGGGCGCCTCCCTAGGGAGGTGTTCCAGGCACGTCCAGCTGGGAGGAGGCCTCGGGGAAGACCCAGGACCAGGTGGAGAGATTAGATCTCCACACTGGCCTGGGAACGCCTCAGGATCCCCCAGTTAGAGCTGGTTAATGTGGCCCGGGAAAGGGAAGTTTGGGGTCCCCTGCTAAAGCTGCTGCCCCTGAGACCTGACCCCGGATAAGAGGCTGAAGATGAGATGAGACTGACACAGAAGCAGCATTTCCACACCTCCTCTAAAACTGGAGCTGTGAAGCAGGTGTCCGACCCTGCTCCTGGAGAAGCACTGCCCTGCATGTGTTAGGCTTCTCCCTGCTCCAACACATCTCCAGTGATTTTCCAACACATCTCCAATGATTTTCAAACCTGTGATAAGCTTCAGCCGACTGATAGCGACTCTCTGGGATATCTTAATTAATAGCTGTTACATGAGAAAGTTGTCTCGATTGCTTATTTGATGAGAGTTTTTGCTAGAAACGAATCTGAGATGGTTTCACTTTTACTGGAACTAAGGGCGCACAGGTAGTGTGAGTACAAACGGGCCTGGAGGGGGGGACAAGGACCCTAAAGCCCGGGTCGCGGTGCGGAAGGACAGTGTGAGTGCGCCCTAAGGTTGCACTCACACCGTCCATCCGTACCCAAACAGGTTTCACATCTAAAGTCTAGTTCCTGGTCACACACACACATATATATATATATATGTGTGTGTGTGACCAGGAAAACCACTGGTCGACCAAGAACATCCTTGGTCGGTGGCGGCCTTAGTCGCTACCATCATAGTTTACCACCACCATGTGCGTCTGCATGAATGAGTGGAACCTGAAACCCCGTAAAGCGCTTTAAGTGCCTTGAAAAGCGCTTTATTTACACGTCATATTAAATATATTTACTTTCAAAGGCGCTATTACCCGAAGCTGTGTCAGGAAAGAAGTCACATAGTTTAGCTGTTTATTGCAATTAGCAGTAGACGGCGACTTGTCGGCGTGGTTGCACTTCTGGGGATTCTCTGAGCTCAGAATTAGAGCATCAAACACACGAGCATGATAAATAACATGCAGCGAGAACTGCAAACGATCGGACCCAGGGGAGGAAGGAACAAAGAGCCTGCAGGGTGCGTACAAACAAGTACAAGCGCACGAGGTGGAGGCGGCAGCAGACGTTCCACAGCGTACAGAGTGAAGGTGAGCATGGAGCGTTCAAGGCCGTCCCGTCACTTCAAGTGTTCAGACGCGTCCACCTCCTCTTCTGTTTAAAGCATCACCTCTTGTGTTCGTGTGATGGATGTTCTGGACTTACAAAAGCACTTTAGGAAGGTGGGGAATCTGCGCTTCAGTCCGCCAAATGACCCGCAGCACTGCCAGCTGCTCCCTCCTTTCTCACAGTTTTAGAAAGAGGACATTTGGACACAGATGGGCTCTTGTTCAGGTACGGACGACTCACACACACTCAGGTGCGTCCTTGAGGGAAAAGTCCAAGTGATGTGAGTCGTCTGTGGCTACGACAGAGTGGACAAGTGGAAAAGACTCAAGATAATACCTGGAGTACGTCATAAACTGACATGTTTTTAATAATAAAGTGATAAAATCAACACATTTAAAGCCTGAAGATAGTGAAGAACATGAGGTATGGAAGAAAATCTAAGAAAATACACATTTACAACTGGACTCCCTTGGTACCAGCACTTTTCTCTTTTGCACACAGCACCTTTATCAGTGTAGGGCAGGGGTCTGCAACCTGCGGCTCCGGGGCCGCATGCGGCGCTTGGGCTCCCTTTCAGTGGCTCCCTGTAGCTTTGGCAAAAAATGATATAAACAACGTGTAAATAATGTGTTTTTTTGCACGGTGGACGAGGGAACACATTTGATCTTGGAGCTGAAAAAATGTAACGTGGAACTAAAATATGCGTCACATCCTTGGTGTACGGCCCAGCGCCTTTCCCTGCAGGTGCTAATCTGGAGTTGGTGACCCGCGCTGATGCTGGATAACCCCCCCCCCAAAAAAACATTAGCGAAGGAAAACTGTGTTTCGTGGTCATTTTAATTTGATTTCACATGATGGTGGCTCATATAGGGGCTACACGGTGGTGTGGTGGTTAGCACTGTCGCCTCACAGCAAGAAGGTTCCTGGTTTGAATCCCGGCTGGTTCCCTTCTGTGTGGAGTGTGCATGTTCTCCCGTGTCTGCGTGGGTTTTCTCCGGGTGCTCCGGTTTCCTCCCACAGTCCAAAGACGTGCAGGTGTTGGGTTCATTGATGACTCTAAATCACCCGTAGGTGTGAATGGTTGTCTGTCTCTGTTCGTCTCTGTGTGTCCTGTGATAGACTGGCGTCCTGTCCAGAGTGGACCCCGCCTCACGCCCGATGTCAGCTGGGATTGGATGAGATGAGATGGTACCAAAAAGAGTACCAGATACTAACCCAGACTCATAAAAAGAGCTGAGCCAAGCCGAGCCGCACCACGCAGAAGAGCAGGGACCCAGATGTCCTTTCGACATTCGTGGGAACACACATTGAGTGAGGGGTCATACATGTGTGAGCACAAACACTTACATTCCTGCAGTCAGGTGGATTTTCATGCACCTCTTAATGGTGAAAACCACAGGTGCATGTTTCAGACTCCACACGGTGGCTTCAGCATGTTGCTCCACATTTCTCCCGCTTTCTACGACGTGTTTGACAGAATTGGCTTAACTATCTCAAAATAGCACCAGGTCAACCCAACAGTGGTGCTCTCATTCACACATTACACACACACACACGTATACACACACACACACTGTTCTCATCAAGTACGGAAACCCGCACACACACACTCTACCCCTGCTCACCTGGTTGTATAGGGCACAGATGTGAAGAGCAGCGTTCCCCGAGGCGTTCTGGGCGCCCATGTCTGCTCCGTAGAACAGCAGATGCTCCAGGTGTTGCACATGGCCGTGACGACAAGCCTGCACACACACGCACACACACACACACACACACAGACAAATGAAGTTCACTGTCATATAGGTAGCAGTTGCAGTAACAGTCGTTCAACACTTGATGTCAGTGTGCTGCAGAGGAGACGAGGAGCAGCTGTACCCTCAGTTTGAACCCGCTCAGTCAGAGATGGGAGGAGAGGCGTGTGTGAGTGTGTGTGTGTGTGTGTGTGTGTGTGTGTGTGTGTCTAGTTTTGGGGACAGTTGGGGGGATTATTCTGGAACTTCCTGTGTACACTGTGGCTTCCTTTAGAGACAGAGACCCAAACATCTGCTTATCGACCGCAGCCGTTTACAGTAAAAGGTATTTCACCATCAGAGGAGAAGTGCAGCGGAGTCGTGTTACGTAACTGAGCATTCGCACAGCCGGCCAAACATCAGGCTGAACGTGTCGGGATGATTCATTTGTCTTGACTTTCTGTTTTTACTGTTTATTTTCTTACGGTTGTATTTAAATTTGTAAAGTTGAATTGGTGATGAAACACTTTATCTCATATGCAGAAGGCATCTTTCTTATGTCGGCCGTGCATCCAGGGTCCATCCATTTATGGTCCAGCTGTCAATGGCGTTTCAACCTGAACTGAATAAGCTGCTGCTGCTGCTGTTACTGCTGCTGCTGTTACTGCTGCTGTTAATGCTGCTGCTGCTGCTGCTGCTGCTGTTACTGCTGCTGCTGCTGTTACTGTTGCTGCTGCTGCTGCTGCTGCTGCTGCTACTGTTACTGCTGCTGCTGCTGCTGCTGCTGTTACTGCTGCTGCTGCTGCTGCTGCTGCTGCTGCTGTTACTGCTGCTGCTGCTGCTGCTGCTGCTGCTGCTGCCATAAACAGCTGATCTCTCCCCATCATTTCTCTGTAAACTCTCTTTTAACCGTTCTTCCATCGCCCTTCAGCTTGTCTTTGAATGCTCGGTCCATACTCCGGCAGTTTGCCACAAAAAAGTGCAAAATTCTCCGCTGATAATCGAGCCGAGTAGCGAGCTAGAGGAAGTAAATTTAACCACAGATGCATTGGACAGTGAGTCAACCAAAGAATTGCGTTTCAGTTACAGATGGTCTCGTATTGCGTGCCTCCACCAGTGTGAGTGTGTGTCCAGATAAGAGTTTCTGCAGCCCGCCAAGTGGCGAGTGACTGATGCTAATTTGGGAGCGTGCTTGCGTCTGTTGCAGAAGAACCAGTGACAGAGAGGATGCTGGTCTCTTTCAATCTGATTTCACCGTTTTGAACATGTGGGTTGTTCTTGTCAGTGCTGATGAAGTTATTATCATCGTGACCAAAATGAAGGGAAAGCGGCCGATCCTCACAAAAACATTTAATTTGAGTTCTGCTGATGAACACGGTGGATCACTGTAAATACATGTATTGATTTAGAGGGAACGAGTGGATCACTCAAAAGGTTTGAAGCCAAGTTTCTATAGAAGCCAAAATGAGGGCTAATGACTTTTAATTTATCAATTAATCAGTTGATTAACGTTGCATCTCCTCTCATCTTCAGCCTCTTTTCCGGGGTTGGGTCGCGGGGGACCCAAAGAACCAGGTCCAGGTCCAAGAGGGGGTCTGGAGTCTCCCTTAGAGAGAGGGGGAGTTAATGTGGCCCGGGAAAGGGAAGTTTGGGGTCCCCTGCTAAAGCTGCTGCACTTTCAACCTGCACCCCACAAAACGCCTGTGGGTGTATTATGTTTTAAATATATAGCTTTTAATTAAGATTCTACATATTCAACCTTTAAGACTTTATTTAACACCTGTAAGCACTGTGACATCAGCCTGTTAGTGCTAATTAGCATGTTAGCGGTGTGAACTCAGGAAGTGAACATTATACATATAAATAAATACAGTATCATAAACACAACGTTGACCTCTGAGCCAGCTGCAGCCGCTCTGTTGGAGTGGGACAGACACGATATAGAGAGATATAAGCAATCTGATAAACACACACACACACACGCACACACACACAAACAAACATGCATGCACACACACACACACACACACACACACACACACACACACACACACAGACACACACACACACACACTGGAGCGCGCCACTGTGTGGAGACGTTAATAGTCTGTCACTGCTGCAGGGTGTCTCTCCTTAAACGACTTTATCTACTTCAACGGGTAACAGCTGCCAAGGCAGCCGCCCACAGCCAGGGGATGTGTGTGTGTGTGTGTGTGTGTGTGTGTGTGTGTCTATGTGTGTGTGTCTGTGTGTGCTTTACCAATACCAGCTGTTCCAAATAAACAGCCAAAAAACCCACCTGGTGAATCTAATGGTGCGTGTGTGTGTGTGTGTGTGTGTGTGTGTGTGTGTGTGTGTGTGTGTGTGTGTGTGTGTGTCTGTGTGTGTGTGTGTGTGTGTGTGTGTGCGTGTGTGTGTGTGTGTGCTTTACCAATACCAGCTGTTCCAAATAAACAGCCAAAAAAACCCACCTGGTGAATCTAATGGTGCATGTGTGTGTGTGTGTGTGTGTGTGTGTGTGTGTGTGTGTGTGTGTGTGTTTACCTGGTGAACCTCGTGCCAGCCGTTCTCGTCCTGGCAGCAGACGGAGGCGTGGTTGGTCAGCAGCAGCTCGCAGCAGCCGGGGTCTCCTCCCACCACCACGCTGTGATACAGAGGAGTCAGACCCCGACTGTCCTTGTAGTCCGGGGACGCTCCCAGCTCCAGCAGCGTCTGAAGTGTGTGTGTGAGGGGGTCGAGAGGAGGGGTCACAAACACACAGAGAGGAGATATGTGAAATATTAAGCAGGGTAGGCCGTCAAGTTTGTAGTTTCCATGGTTCCTCATCTCATCTCCAACCTCAGCAGACCCCAAACTTCCCTTTCCCGGGCCACATTAACCAGCTCTAACTGGGGGATCCTGAGGCGTTCCCAGGCCAGTGTGGAGATCTAATCTCTCCACCTGGTCCTGGGTCTTCCCCGAGGCCTCCTCCCAGCTGGACGTGCCTGGAACACGTCCCTAGGGAGGCGCCCAGGGTTCATCCTTACCAGATGATCCTGAACCACCTCAACTGGCTCCTTTCAACGCAAAGGAGCAGCGGCTCTACTCCGCAGGAGGACAGCAGGGGGACAGCAGGGGGACAGCAGGAGGACAGTAGGGGGACAGTAGGAGGACAGCAGGGGGACAGTAGGTGGACAGTAGGGGGACAGTAGGAGGACAGTAGGAGGACAGCAGGGGGCAGTAGGAGGACAGTAGGGGGACAGTAGGGGGACAGTAGGGGGACAGCAGGTGGACAGTAGGAGGACAGTAGGAGGACAGCAGGGGGCAGTAGGAGGACAGTAGGGGGACAGTAGGGGGACAGTAGGAGGACAGCAGGTGGACAGTAGGAGGACAGTAGGAGGACAGCAGGAGGACAGCAGGGGGACAGTAGGAGGACAGTAGGAGGACAGCAGGAGGACAGCAGGGGGACAGCAGGGGGACAGCAGCCCTTTACCGTCAGTGCGACGTGGTTCTTGGAGCGTGCAGCTTTGTGGAGGGCGGTCATGCCGTCTTTGGCTCTGAAGTCCAGGTGAGCTCCTCCGTTCTTCAGCACCTTGATCATCTCCACCACGTCGTCCAGGTGAGCCGCAAACGTCAGCGGACTCTCTGGGAAAACAAAAGACACACACAACATCGTTAATGATCGCACGTCCTCGAGAGCAGGAGACATACCCAGCACAACACAACCTATAACCGGGGACAGGGGTTGAAGCCTGAATGCAAGGCATCTATTTTATATTATATATCAAACAATGTGCAGTGTGTTCGTCCCTGCTCAATAAACTTCTAAACTAAACTAAACTAAACAAAACTAGCGGCTGCCGTATGCCAAACTACAAATTTGTGATTGTGATTTTGAGCTAGATAAAGATAAGTGTTGTTTATTTCTAGCCTCAGACACCTAAAAACTCTGTTTGGTAGAGAGTGAACAAAATACTTATATACTAAAAATTCACATCTCCAACACCGATGTAGAAAAAGTTAAGATAAGAACAGAGTACGAGAGGAAGGAGACGACCTGAGAGACTGAAAAACGTGCTTTTCTGTATGAAGTCAGTCAGTGGTGGTGGAGCGAGACCATGGAGACTATAATATACACAACACGCAAAATCTAAATGTTTTAAGTTATGGAAACTTAAGAGTCTTGCTGATGTGGTAGGAGAAGGGTTTTGTATCCAGAGTCTTTAGGGCTCTTTTATAGAGACTGTCTATTGGTCTGAGTGCTGTCGTACGCGCCAACGACCAGCTGGTGAAGCAGTAGTCGACATGTGAGAGGATCATACGGTGTAAATACATCAAAGCTGCACTGGTGGGTAGTGAATTCCTGATCTGTTTGAAATTTGCCAGGTTGTATTTGACAGAGTTAGACACTTTTTTGATGTGTTTCCTAAATGAGCGTGTCGAGTCCAGGATAACTCCCAAGTATCTGAACTCGCTCACCAAAGCGAGCGCCTCCCCTCCCAGAAAGACACCAGAATGATCAGCATTTGGCGGCTTTTTAGCAAAACACATACAGACACGTTTTTTTAACATTTAAAGAAAGGAAACCGGTGGATTGTTCCTCCAGGTAGGGAATGAGTCCTGACCCCAAGTGAAGGAGTTCAAGTCCCTCGGGATCTTGTTCACGAGTGAGGGGACGATGGAGCGTGAGTTTGGCCGGAGAATCGGAGCAGCGGGGGCGGAGCTGCAGTCGCTCTACCGCACCGTTGTGATGAAAGGAGAGCTGAGGAAGACAAAGCTCTGGATCTACCGCTCAGTCCTGGTTCCTACCCTCACCTGTGGTCATGAAAGCTGGGTCAGGACCCAAAGAACCAGGTCCAGGTCCAAGCTTCTGAAATGTGTTTCCTCAGGAGGGGGGCTGGAGTCTCCCTTAGAGAGAGGGGGAGAAGTTCAGCATCCGTGAGGAACTCGGAGTAGAGCCGCTGCTCCTTTGCGTTGAAAGGAGCCAGTTGAGGTGGTTCAGGATCATCTGGTAAGGATGAACCCTGGGCGCCTCCCTAGGGAGGTGTTCCAGGCACGTCCAGCTGGGAGGAGGCCTCGGGGAAGACCCAGGACCAGGTGGAGAGATTAGATCTCCACACTGGCCTGGGAACGCCTCAGGATCCCCCAGTTAGAGCTGGTTAATGTGGCCCGGGAAAGGGAAGTTTGGGGTCCCCTGCTAAAGCTGCTGCCCCCGCGACCCGACCCCGGATAAGAGACTGAAGACGAGATGAGATGAATCAGTGAGCCAGCTCTGAATATGACACATTGCTGTCGTGAGTGTTGGAGCAGCCTCTGTTGTGTTCCCAGTCTCCCGGTGTTACTTCCTGCACCGTTCGTGACAAAAGAACCAGAACGTAACAGAAAAAGAAAAGTCATCACAGCGGGTTTTCTTCTCCGTCCCCGTCACAGTCGGGGTTGTTGTCACCTCTTCTGCGCTGATAACGCCCAGGCTGATTAAAGCAGGTCAAACGTCTGTCACAGCTAATTAGAGCAACACAAATACTTTGCTGTGATTAAGACGTCTTTGGAAATGTCAGTGTAAATGAGGTCCTCAGAACGGGGCACTCGGAGGAAAATCATGTTCTCATTTCACTTCATACAAAATAAAAATCTGTTTAAGTCAGTTTGTGACGGCGGAGCTCAGACACAGCTTCCTGTGAGTTGCATGATGTATTAAATATATTAATATAATATATAAAAATAAGTATATTTGTATTTTGATTTGTAATTTTCACAGTTGAAACCTGTTAAACTCCTTTTTACTGATTGTTTAATCAGACTGTTCTCTCATTTACACCAATGTTTTTGTCACAGACCGTATAAAACATGGATGTAGCATCTCCGTCGAGGTCCGTTCTCTCAACTTGATCCAATCCAAATGTATGTGACGTTGGGGGGAGGGGCGTACGTCCATCTGGCTGACGTTTACCTCCGAGGAGAAGTGAGGGCCAGAGGCTAGCTGTCACTCAAGAGGCCACGCCCCTAATTATTCATAAACTTTAACCTCCAATCAAATAAAAACTAGCCCCTCCCCCTCAGTGTTGTCATGGAGATCTGAGCTAAACACACAGACTAGAATGTTCTTTTGTCCTTAAACAGGTTTAATGATGCTGTGTAAACGGCCTGTTTAACATGGGGCTCAATGAGAAACTGCTCTGTTATGAAACCTGCCCCTAGTGGACACTCAGAGAACTGACGCTGACGGAGCTTCCTGATTGGATCAAACCCAAAGTCGCTGTGGTGGGGGGTTGTTTTTTGTCCACAGCTTCTTCTTTTATTGAGGGGTGAGGCGCCAATGACAAATAACACACTGAGAAAACAGGCGACACCTCCTACAGCAGTGATAGCTGCACCTGATTGGATGAACGCCTCACGCGTGAGCTGCCTACTCCTGCTCCATTTTTGAAAATAGACAAACACTGAGTCTAAGTTTGGGACAGTAAACTGAATCATCTCATCTCATCTCATCTTCAGTCTCTTATCCGGGGTCGGGTCTCGGGGGCAGCAGCTCCAGCAGGGGACCCCAAACTTCCCTTTCCCGGGCCACATTAACCAGCTCTAACTGGGGGATCCTGAGGCGTTCCCAGGCCAGTGTGGAGATCTAATCTCTCCACCTGGTCCTGGGTCTTCCCAGAGGCCTCCTCCCAGCTGGACGTGCCTGGAACACCTCCCTAGGGAGGCGCCCAGGGTTCATCCTTACCAGATGATCCTGAACCACCTCAACTGGCTCCTTTCAACACAAAGGAGCAGCGGCTCTACTCCGAGTTCCTCACGGATGCTGAACTTCTCCCCCTCTCTCTAAGGGAGACTCCAGCCCCCCTCCTGAGGAAACACATTTCAGACGCTTGGACCTGGACCTGGTTCTTTGGGTCCTGACCTGGACCTGGTTCTTTGGGTCCTGACCCAGCTTTCAGGACCACAGGTGAGGGTAGGAACCAGGACTGAGGGTAGATCCAGAGCTTTGCCTTCCTCAGCTCTCTTTTGGTCACAACGATGCGGTAGAGCGACTGCAGCTCCGCCCCCGCTGCTCCGATTCTCCGGTCAAACTCACGCTCCATCGTCCCCTCACTCGTGAACAAGATCCTGAGGTACTTGAACTCCTTCACTTGGGGTCAGGACTCATTCCCTACCTGGAGTAACAATCCACCGGTTTCCTGCTGGGAGCCACAGCCTCAGATTTAGAGCTGCTGATCCTCATCCCGGCCGTTTCATAAATATCCTCATGAGTGACTTCACCAAAAACATTGTTTCTTATGTATGGTAAAGTGATTCTAGTGTGTTTTAGTGCCATTTTAAGAGTTTATAGTATATTTTGATAAATATCGAGGTAAAATCGTGAATCGTTTCCATATCATCCCGTGTCTAACGGCGGCTGGTTTGGAAACTTTCTCTAATATTAAGAAAATAGTTGATTCAAATATGTTTCTGTAAACATGTTAGCCAGGAAATAAGCTATAAACCAATCCCGGACAGCGACAGCGGTTAGTTCAAAAGATTTCCGTGAGTTTTGAGAGATGGCAGGTTGGTCCTTGATTTGCATGAAGTAGCCTGGACCTCAGCTTTATGCAAATGAGGAGCGGGAGCTCACAGTCATCGTGACCACGTATCATGACTCGACTGTAAACACAATATTAATGCTCGACCACGGCTCAGTGAGGTGATGTAATGATGTGAGAGTGGTCTCAACAGAGCTCACAAATGTTCCATAAACACAAAGTGAGCAGATGTTACGTACGACGCTAGGCTAGGCTAACAGTGAGAAGTCCTCCCAGGCCCACTCGGAGGCAGAGAGTCCAGGGTCTGCGGAGACCGCAACCTGACAAGAACAAGAGCTCATTATCTGCAAACACGCACATCCACTCACATGCACACTTGACTTTAATTTGTTGGGGAGCTGGTGGTTAATCAGTGCGCTTTATCAGATGTTATTCCTCGTTACACAGGAACGAAATCCATCAGGAGGAACACGTGAATTTGAGAAACCGGAGACGCATAAAAGATGTATTAATGGTGAATGAGGTAAATGTAAAAATGTAACTTGTGGGACTAGTGAAAGGGATTCTGGAGGACTTTATTCTTTCTCCATAATTCATTTGTTTCCTCTCTTGTGTTTCTAAAGGCTCCCAGTTATTAATGCAGACGCCGGTTTTGAACCCTGGTGGAGAAAGAACACATGCACGTGCAAACACACAAATACAAACTCATAATGAAATACAGTCTGTGTGTGTGTGCTTCATACTTCAACCTGGAGACCTCAAAACTAATATCCATCAGTTTGCATTCATTCATTCATTCTTTGCCCCTCGTCCCTTAGAGAATCCGTGCACGTCACTGATGATTTCAGTGAACATTTCCATGTCCGCGTGACCGTGTGTGTGTGTGTGTGTGTGTGTGTTCTGCGCTACCACAATGCATTGCACAGCTGCTCGTGCAGACAATCAATGGGAAGTTTGGAAATGACATATCATCACTCAAATGAGCTCAGTGAGATGATGTTAGAAGAGCGACTAACCGTGCATTCACACCAAAAGCGATGGAGGAGATGGAAGCTTCAAGCTGCCATTCAAAACCAATGGAAATGACAGGATGACACGCTATGTTGCCTTTGACGACGCGATCCGGGGGGATGAGAGCAGCGTCTATCGCCTCATCGCACGTTGCGCTTGGAAGAAGCAGCATCGCGTGACGCTGTCCTGCGATAGCAAATCAGCCCTGAGATTTGGTCAGCGTCATCAAAGTTCTCTGTGATCCATCCAGGGGATCACCAACGCCGCCATTGTTGCAGTTCTTTGGGGGAAACCAGACTGTTAACTATGAACTGTGCATGGCGGCGACGTGCCTTTACTGTGGGCATCTAGTCTGCTGGAAATCCAGAAGAGGAAGAAGAAGAAAGGCGTCAGTGCAGAGTGAAGCGTGTCCCGGTCTGATCTACAGGAGAGCGGAGAGCGGAGAGCGGTCAGCATCTGTACGACTTTGGTGGCTAAATCTCTGACGGCCTGATCTCACTGCAACACGACGACACACTTCCTCTGAGAGCTCATTTATGTTCTTTTAGAGCATTCAGACCCCTGTTAGCATTAGCACTAGCATCACTTCCATTTAGCACAACAGCAGAGTAGGCTCGCCTCTGCTGCTAGCTGCCTTGGCTGCTACCTGGCTCGGCTGCTAGCTGCCTCGGTTGCTACCTGCCTCGGCTGCTACCTGCCTCGGCTGCTAGCTGCCTCGGTTGCTACCTGCCTCGGCTGCTAGCTGCCTCGGCTGCTACCTGCCTCGGCTGCTACCTGCCTCGGCTGCCCCCTGCTACCAATGTGAGCAAGCAATGCCATACTCGCATTCCCGGGAGATTGAATCGCCGGGTGGATGCATGAGTCAAACAAACACATGACTTTCACCCAGGAGACCTGCGCTCGTGTCCCGTATGAGACCAAAAGTCTTCTGCGTTATTTTAACAGAAGTTCTTAAGCTAATTTATCTTTTTATTTTTTTTATAACAAACACACCCAAACCAGAATCTTTTCCTGAATCAAACCCAGTAGATTTGCTTGACGAGTTGGAACGGGTTGAAGAAATTGTCCGAAAACGGTTCAGCAACGATTAGTGCGCTCGTCATTTCTCACACTGCACAAAAACGAGCAGGGATTTCCCCAGCTGTGCTGACACGAGCCGCAGGAAGACGACGAAGAAGAAGAAGAAGAAGAGTGTTTGTTTTATTTTGTGACTCACAATGAAGAGCTTTTGTTGGACAGCTGCAATCAATAGCTGGTAAAAGCTGAGTAACAAGAGTCCTAATCTGCCGAGACGCCTCTTCCCTTCAGCTCAGAGCCGTTCATTGAACAAAAGCTCCCAAACCCATTAAGAGAACCTCAATTCTCTGCTTAATAATGCTTTCTCCTCTCAGCCTCACCTTTATTTGCCTCAACAGACCCATTTGTTTCTCTTTCCACTCAAAACCGGAGGTGTTAAGAGCACCTGCGCCGCTGAGATACCCTTGACATATTCATTAAATTATCATAAATAAACATAACTGTCAGATTTTACACTCAGGAAAACCAGCGTCGGCCATCCAATGAAAATAATGAGCTTTTCAACACAGGCAGCTTTAGACGTCCAGGAACGGTAATGCTCTCTCTCCACAACACAAACCAGTGCTGTAGTAAAGGGATGACTTCAGTAACACGAAGGGCTCCAGGAGCTACGCTGTGAACCTGACTCATCCTGCCCGCAGCGCTGAACTACAAGCCTCGAGAGTTTCCTCTTACTCTCACTGATCCTTATCATCAGCGTGTGTTCGGAGGGTGAAGGGATTTCAGTTTTTGATGCTGGTCAGAGTTATAGTCCTGCTTTTCTTCTGATGCAGAAAGGAGACTTGTTGCTGCTCCTGTTGCCTGTGACGACTTTGGCCGGGGGCGGAAACCTTGTTGATATGAAGTACATCTCATCTCATCTTCAGCCTCTTATCCGGGGTCAGGTCTCAGGGGCAGCAGCTTTAGCAGGGGACCCCAAACTTCCCTTTCCCGGGCCACATTAACCAGCTCTAACTGGGGGATCCTGAGGCGTTCCCAGGCCAGTGTGGAGCTCTAATCTCTCCACCTGGTCCTGGGTCTTCCCCGAGGCCTCCTCCCAGCTGGACGTGCCTGGAACACCTCCCTAGGGAGGCACCCAGGGTTCATCCTTACCAGATGATCCTGAACCACCTCAACTGGCTCCTTTCAACGCAAAGGAGCAGCGGCTCTACTCTGAGTTCCTCACGGATGCTGAACTGCTCCCCCTCTCTCTAAGGGAGACTCCAGCCCCCCTCCTGAGGAAACACAAAACACAATCCTGCCGCTTGTACCTGTGACCTCGTTCTTTGGGTCATGAGCCATCCATCTTCATATACAGTTTATAGCTTAATGCAAACAAAACTCCAGGGTTGAATTTCGGCCTGCATGCACGGTTTGTCGGAGTGGCATTTTTTGTTTTTTAGATTATTTTTAAGCCTTAATTACAGAGTACATCTGCAGATTGACAGGAAATATGTGAGAGAGATAGCGAGAGAGAGGATGTCACGCAGCAAAGGGCCTCAGGTCGGAGTCGTGCCCGGGTCGCTGCGGTTGAGGACCTTTAGCCTTCTGTTTATGGGGCGCTTGCTCTAAGGCTGAGCCACCCGGGGCCCCGTCGGCCTGGCATTGCTGAAACAGAGCACGCGGACTGCCCAGTGGTCACAGCATCTCTCTGTTGGTTAACTGCTATACCGCTTTGATACGCTGTGTATTCACCAGTGTAAGAAAAAATCCATACCATCACAGCCCTATCGTCGACTCCAGTTTCCATTGGATATGGTGGTCACGCATCGCCTACAAGATCCTCCTGCTCACCTACAAATCTCTCCATGGACTCTCACAGATCTCCTCCACCCCTACACTCAGTCACTCTCCCTGTGGTCCTCTGATAGGACCTGCTGACCCTCCGCCCCACCACACCAGGTTGTGGACTTTTGGGGACAGGACTTTCTCTGTCAACGCTCCCACACTCTGGAACAGCCGACCCCTCCATGTCCGCTCTGCCCCGTCCCTGCCTGTGTTCAAAAAGCACCTCAAAACATTTCTTTCACCAAGTCCTTTGACCCCTACCCCCCCCCCCCCCCCCCCCCCCCAATTGGTAAGTGACCTTGGGTGCCATGAAAGGCGCTATATAAGTCCAAGAACATTGAGACGGAGCCCTGTTTGATGAAGCTGCAGTGGAAAACGTGTTGTCTCTACTACTCTGCTACTGGAGAGGAGCCTGTTGCCCTCTGGACAGCAGTGAAGGTGTGTGCAGCTTTCGTTGATGCCGAGTATCTTCCAGGTGTGAACATGAGAGTTGGATACCAGGAGGAGTATGTGTGTTCAGTCAGCCCCCGCCACATCCTGAATAACTAGAGTCATTAGAGCCAAAGACCTGAATCAGTGCTTTTACACACAACCACACTGGGGTCCAGCCAGTGCCCGGAGTAATGAGCCGTGTCCTAACGTCAGTGTGTTCTCATCAGAGCTCGCAGATCAACACAAAGTGAGCAGGTGTTATGTACGACGCTAGGCTAGGCTAACAGTAAGAAGTCCTCCCTGGCCCACTCGGAGGCAGAGAGTCCAGGGTCTGGGGAGACCGCATCCTGACAAGAACAAGAGCTCATCATCTGCAAACACGCACATCCACTCACATGCACACTTGACTTTAATTTGTTGGGGAGCTGGTGGTTAATCAGTGCGCTTCATCAGATGTTATTCCTCGTTAAACAGGAACGAAAT